>NC_060268.1:35845960-36145960 GCF_021613505.1 Equus quagga
GGGGGGGGGGGGGGGGGGGGGGGGGGGGGGGGGGGGGGGGGATGCTTTTTAGGGCATCAAGACATGACTCTGGTCCTTTCAACTATTTTATTTCCTTCAAGTTGGCTGCCAAAAATTCTAGTGTTCAAACCTGTGCAGAAGAGACAAAAAGATTGAGAACCAGCATTTCATTGACCCTGGTTTTCTCTGTTGGGCTAAATGGTAATTGCCATCAACATGCACTGAATCCTCTTCTGGTGGAAACAAATGCCTTTGATTTGGCTCAATATGAGCTTTGCTTATCTTTTAGCAGAAGGTCATGCTTTGCTGGGTCATGACCACAGGTGGTCTATTTATCATGGATTTGGCTTTCTTTCTCCTCAGGCAGAGGAGGGGCAACCTATATAGCGTTATGATGCCACTGAAACCATAAAAGGGCTGTCCACCTTTCTCCTATCACCAAGAGATCCTTTTCCACTGAATTCTTTTGAAGCACCACACCACCCCCTTTCTCTTTCTTATAATGCAGCCACCAGTCCTAAGAGTTTAGACTGATTTACTTGGAGCCGGGTGTGATTTTATTTGACTACAAGTACAGGATTCTTTCCTATTTTAAGCACAGTCCTACAGTAATTGTTCCCGTATGATCACATAGAAAGCTTGTTTAAAAAGCAGATCTCTTTCGTCTGATTCTGATTACGTAAAGCTGGGGTGGAGCCCAGAAACTTGCATTCTGAGGAAGCACAATTGTCCTATGTGGAAGCAGAAGACCTATTAAAAGAGTCTGAGATACACTGCCCTACTGGCTTCAGTTTATAAACTGCCTCAGATCCTACTTCAAAAATGTCCCTCTTGAATGTTCATTCCTTAAAACAGTAAAGTTGGGGAGGAAGACCAAATTTTAATTTTTTGTCATGGCATCTCACTTAGTAATAAGCTCTTCAGATGCCAATTTTATCCATGTCTTTCTCCATATCCAGTGTGAAATAATGGTTATGTTGTCACTGCTTGGTGGAAAGTGACTGAAGAGAAGACTCTAGAGAGAGAAAGCTAGTTCAAGAGCAGGAAAAGAAGGAAAGGCAATTTAGCATGCTTGTCCTTGGAGAAAATTGATTGGTGCCCTGAGGAAATGCTCTCTGGTATTTCCATTTTGAGGAAATAAATATTATTTGTAGCAGGGAAATGCTTTGAGTGGAGATTGTGCAATAAGGACTATTTTCTTCTTTTAAACTTCTGCAGAAAGCATTTTCAGGATACAAACTTGGAGTAGGAAATGTGTGTGTCTGAAAGATTCTACACTACTATTCAGTTCCTAACTTTAACATCCCTTGTTCTTTGGCCCAGGGGTCCCTCTTCAAGTCTTCAAATTGAATATTCTATGTAACTCATCAAGGAGTTTTGAACAATGTACCCACCGTGGAACTCACATTAGGTTTTGACAAAGGGTTTAGGGTATCTGGTGATGCCAACCTGACATCATCTTGCGTGTTCACACATCACTATTAATTTTGTTTAAAACTAATGGAATCACCATATCTGTCAACTAAAATTGCCTACCTGAGTCTAAAGCATTCCTTTTTCATCAAAAGGCTATGCCTCCATATGTAACAACAGTTAATGGTCAAAGGTTTTTGAGAGTACTTCTCTCCCAGAAGTTTTCTCTGTTTAAAGGAGAGCAGTAAGATTTCTATATCTTACTATGGGCTTTATTCTTGAGCATTAGCACTAAGTTCTATCTACTGCCAAGATTCTAATTTCTGACTGAAATAGTGGAATATGTGAGTGCATAAAGCAAGAGGCATGGAACAGGGTGTGAACCAAGAGGCAGAAGTGTGTCTAAGGCTAGAGACTTAACTAAACATGGTTCAGGCAGTGCAAAAGAAAACATAAATCAAAGGTCAGACTTAGCAGAGAGACGGGAACTAAGCAAGGAAGCGGAAATAAAATCATGTAAATATATGGGAAAACAAAAAGCTAACCAAGGCAAACATAGAAGGAAGCCCAACACTAGGAGATGGCTCAGGTGAGTGGTCAGTAACTGGGAGACCCGCCTACACAGAAGGCTAAGGCAGACCCGTCTCAAAACATATGGAGAGCAACAGAGGCAAAAAGAGTCCATTCTGGACATTCAGCTATCTCCTGGTCCAAGGCTTCGTAGCCATTTCCTGTTGAGACTGATCGGAGCATTTAGCCTCCGAGGTTAATGGAAGGGAAGAAATATGATTGGGAAATAAGAACAGATCATATCTCTTTTTTGAAGAAGAAGAAGAAGATGATGATGATTAGCCATGAGCTAACATCTGCTGCTAATCCTCCTCTCTTTTTGCTGAGGAAGACTGGCCCTGAGCTAACATCCATGCCCATCTTCCTCTACTTTGTATGTGGGATGCCTACCACAACATAGCTTGACAAGTGGAGCGTAGGTCCGAACCTGGGATCCGAACCAGCAAACCCCAGGCACCAAAGCAGAACGTGCGAACCTAACTACTGCACCATTGGGCTGGCCCCCCAGATTGTACCCTTAAAGCTAGTACTTATAAATTCCTATGTGGCTGAGAGGGTGAGAAGTTATATGGAGATGGAAAACAAAAATTAGCAAGGATTCCAGGCAGGCATCATGTGCTTGGAGAAGCCATCCTGGCCTTCGCCGCCTGGGTTAGGAGCTCCAGCTGCTGTCGCAGTATCCTTTCCTTTCACCTTTTATGGCATCTACCGCACCCCGTGGGGATTGTTAATCTCCCTGTCCAGGCTGCAACCACCTTGAGGTAAGTAGCATGGCTTATTTATCTTTATATGCCCTGTGTATAGCAGTTTTACGATAAAGCTTCATCAAATGTCAACACTTACCTTCATCTTATCAAACCACAAGTTCCTTATAGACAGGAGAGGCACCTTTATGACACTTCATAGGCACAATATTTTAGTTGATAAAGAAGATGCACATTTTATCCAATGGTCTTTACTCTCTTATAATTCACTCAAGTTATATCTCATAGGCACTCTACAGTCACACCAAAGAACTCCTCATACTGACACAAGAAGCAGCTTCCTCACACTGACTATTTTATAGAAAGTGCTTGACTGAGCTGGGGGCTAAGTTACAAGACTTCAAGTCTTTTGAACACATTCCAATCAGCTTTGTTTTCTCTAAGGGCTCTTGATCATTTTTCAAAGAGGTGGTATCGCATAGCAATTGAGAACACAGACTCCAGAGACAGACTTGACTTGCATTCCAGCTCTTCCACTTATTACTTCGTGACCAAAGGCAAGTTATGTAACCTCTCTGTACCTCAATTGTACCATCTGTAAAATAGGAATAGAGGTTGCTGTGAGAGTTAACTACATTACTGGCCATTTTTTAAAATTATTTTTTAATTTTTTTTAGGCATACTTATTTTTTTGGTGAGGAAGATTGGCCCTACGCTAACATCTGTTGCCAATCTTCCTTTTTTTTCTTTTTCTCTCCAAAGCCCCAGTAGTATATCCTAGTTGTAAGTCCTTCTATTTCTTCTGTGTGGGATGCTGCCACAGTACGGCTTGATGAGTAGTGCCAGGTCTGCACCCAGGATCCAAACCAGTGAACCCTGGGCCGCTAAAGCACAGTGCACAAACTTAACCACTTGGCCATGGGGCTGGCCCCACTGGTCATTTCTTCAAGTACTTAAAACAGTGCCTGGCACATAATAAGCTGTATAAATTATATAAAAATTAGCTACTATAATATTTTGGTTTGCCAGATACCACTGATTACTTTGATCAATAATTATAATACCCACAATATATTTGGGTCCTTCCTCAAAACATTACTTCTCTCTTTATCTCATATTTTGCCCCAGTTTTTGGTAAAAGATAATTTATTATAAAAATAAGCAAACATGCTAAAAATGGAAAAGAAAATAAGCATACGTTAATATTACTTCATTTATCATGAAATAAGCTATAACAACTTCCTGAATTTATCACATAAGATTCAAAAAATTTAGCCGAAGAAACTAAGATGGGATATTGGAGAAAATCTCTCTTTGGTCTTAATCATTTCCTAAGAAGTTACTAAACCTGAGGTCATTATTATTTACACAGAAAGACAATCTCTTCTGCTTCTGGAAAATTACAAAACATTGCCAGCATGTTTTCTGATCGTCCCTACTTCCTGTGGTGGGGTCTGAAAACCACGCCAACTTTCATAACTGCTGAGATTTCCAGAGTGAAGCCTCATTTGATAATCTTGCAAAAACAGATAGGCTGTACTTCTTCTCTTCCTTTTCTAAATGCCACATATGCCAGCATTTACAAAATGTTAAAAAAATTCCGAGCAGCCTCAAGGCAGCTCCAAGCAGGTGCACACGCTATTTCTCTCTCCCAGGGAGGCCTGGGAAATCCCTCTTCCCCCCCCATCTCCCATAGATCCAGTTAATCCAACCTGGAATCTGTTTTACTAGAGAAAAAAAAAGTTTTATCTCTGGCCTCCCAGGTTCTGGCTAGTATCTCTGGAATCTAAATAATGAAAAGCAGGAAAGAATGGATCAGTAAAAATAAAATTGTCATTTACCTAACATGATTAAGAGCTGGGATATCATTAAAAGTTATCACTGATAAATTTTCCAGATTAGCAATTTTCAAAGATTTTAAAATAAAGGAAAATAACATGGGATGCTAAATCACACTTGAACATAACTTGATTTTTCAAAGACCCGTGCTGCGCTTCATGCTTGTCCCCAGGAAGAGCAGTCCTTGTTTAATAGGATCAGAAAATACAGATGATGGAACTTTGAATCAGTCATTTGTAGCATCCTTTCAAAGTTGTTTTTTAAATCCTTGTTTTTTGTTTTTTTTTTTTTCTTCAGTTTGCCATGTGTCTATGGTTGAAGAGAGAAACAGTCTGCTTATTTGCGGTTTCTATTTTTTCTGATTTTTTCATGTTGCTCATCTTGGCCTTTAAAAAATCTCTTTTGAATTTTATATAGCTTCTTTTGGGCTTTTGTCCAGTACAATGTGCTCAACTCCAGTCACTCTTACATAGTGGCCTATGTCAGAGGCACAGGCAAGCCCCTGCTATCTCCTCGGTAAAGCAGCAAGAAGATTTTTTTAAAGTCCAACCAGCTCCCACTCTTAGGAGTATAGAGCACATTTGAGCTGAAGTCCTCTTCCTCAGAAATCCTGTTGTTACCATGGGAAAACTGTGAAAATGCTCAAATGTGGGCATGCTATAATTAGAACCAAACGTGGGCTTTATGGGACCTGTCATGATGTTTCTAGGAAGCTAGTTCTGCGTTGGCTTCATAAGACATCCTTTTCCTACAATCATGACTCACTTGTGACTTCCAAGGCTCGCTCCTCCTCCTCCCCCCCCCTCCCCCCCACTTGCTCTGGGCTGGAAGAATGCCCGAAGGCTCCAGAGACGTTCGAGTAGGCGGGTGTCCAGTCCACTAATGAGAACGCACTTCTAGGCATTGTGGAAGTGGGACAGAGGATTTTGCTGGGCATAGTCAGATGTGATGGGTATATGTTAATCATCCCCGAGAAGACTCATTTCTTTGGCAACCCTACCCTACTCCCTAATCCATTCCAAGCCCTCC
Source organism: Equus quagga (assembly GCF_021613505.1). Lineage (NCBI taxonomy): Eukaryota > Metazoa > Chordata > Mammalia > Perissodactyla > Equidae > Equus > Equus quagga. The sequence goes on from NC_060268.1 coordinate 35,851,516, forward strand.
CATTGCTCCCTCCTTCCTTCCTTTCAGGAAGGCATGTGCAAGTTCTCCGCACAATGATGAATCTCTGCTCCTCAGGGGAATGCACAAGTCAGAAATGCTTTTAAAAAGGAAAGAGGAGCCAAAGCCTTTGCATAAGCAGGCCAGCTGCAGAACCTCACGGGGGGGATTCAGGGGAGAAACCTCCTTGCGGCCATGGCCCCAAACCTCCCGGCTGCCACTTGTTTCCATTGTCTGCCCACAACCCCACACAAGCCAGCCCACACCTCCGGGACTGCACCCACTGTCATTTTCAGGAAGAGATTTTCTGAGTCCATCTTGGCATTTCTGTGAAATCACAGAAACAATTCCTTGAATCAGAGAACTGAAAGAGATGATCGAATCACTTTTATTTGTAAAATGATGAAAAGGCGATCAGGAGAGTTTATCTGACCTGCCCAAGCTCGTGCAGCTCTAGACACATGGAGCCAGAACCAGAATCAGCATGTTTTCATTCCTCGTCCTTTGCCTTTTTCACATGAGCTTGTAAAAGCAAACCATATGGTAGACATGCTCTTTTCACCTCTGGTCTCTTGCTGTGGGTCCCTTTAATGCGCTCTTGTCATTTGTGTGATGTGTAAGCAGCATGTAGTTAAGCTGAGTCTGATTATGAAGACTTATCTGGAGTACTTGTTAAAAATAGAGATTCCCAGGACTCTCCTTGGGGGATCTAGAATGGGTCTCAGGAATCCTTTAACAAGTTTCCCAAGTGAGTCTTATGATCAAGTCAATTCAGAGAAAAACATGGTAGAGCCAAAGTAAAAAAAAAAAAAAAAATGTCGGTTTGATGGGCAGGGTGTGCCAACAAGAATAGAACGGGGGATGGAGACGACCAGGAATTTTGCCTCCCAGCTGCTTTTCTCGTGGGTTAACCACTAGACCACACTTCCTCTCTAGGAGAGGCAAGGAATTAAAATCAAAGGTTTACCACTGATTCATGCTGCCTGCTAATGCTGCTTATTGCGCCATGCTTGACCCTGTGCTCTCGGGCTTGGAAACAGATGTGGGGAGGGAGCAGCCTGAGGTGCTGAGGGATAGGAGAGGCGGGTGAAGGCAGCCAGCCAGGAAAAGCACTTCCTCTGCTGCTACAGTTCAGGCAGGAGTGGAAGTCAGTCTAAATTGTTACCATGCAGATCTGGAATCATTTTTGCAATCGCCTGGCTCCAACTCCAGGTTTGTGCATTCTGCAACAAGAACTGAAAACTTGGTAATGCTCCTGACCCGACTTTTGCCTCTGCCCTCATTTGAATGCATATTTTGAAGTTACATGTTTAGCTTGACAGTCATTTCGTTAGGCAAGAGAGTTTGGTTACCCTCCTTGCCCCACACCCTCCCTCCCCACACACATTTATTAAAAGGAAGTACAGAAGAGTTGAGCAATTTGACCAAGGTTATACTAATCTCAATATTGTGGTTGTTTGATTAAAAATGCAACCAAGCTATTTCGACTAAGCTTTCCAGACTCCCTCCCATATGTTCTGATCATCAGGCAACTGAAAAAACTGGATTTATTTTCTCTCATAAGGTGACTACTTAGATATGCCCCTTAGACATGTCAATGGTTATCAAAAACAAGTCGCTTTTGAGTGTTAACTATTGATTCTAGAAATAGTTTTTGTGACTTCTTTACTAAACCACAAGTTCCATGAAGGTGAGGAAGAAATTTCAGGTTTGGTTTTCACTAGATATTGCATTTGTGGCAGTGCTTGACTCCCCGGGGGGAAAGGAGGCTGAATTTTAGGTCCACAGGGGTTAGCATTTCCAGATTTAACAAATAAAAACACGGGCTGGTCAGTTAAATTTGAATTTCAGGTTTAAAAAATGTTAGTATAAGTATGTCTCATGCAATATTTGGGACATGCTTACACTAAACAATCATTTATTAGTTATCCAAAATTCAAACTTAATGAGGCATCCTGTTCACCAATCTGGCAAGCTTGGCAAGGGTCCTCTGCATTAGTACTGGAGTCTCCAGGATTCTCTCAAAGATCATTGAAACGCAACCCCTTCCCTCCAGAAGACTTCCAGCAGAGCCTCTGAGTAGAAGGCAGTCTGTCTACACAACAGTTATACCACATTATGATAAATTATATAGCAGAAAATGCAAAGAGGTCCAGAATCACAAGGCAAAGAGCAAACAAACAAGACCAGCACAGCATGAAGCATTCTCAGAACTGGTAACATTTGATCTTCATGTGAAAGGATATGAAGTTCATCAGATGGAGGCATGGAGGCTTGAAAGAGAGTGATGAGTTCCACGTGGCTGGGGTTTCCGGTTTGTGAGTATAGATCTAGGGGTGAGAGTGAAAGGATATCAAGAATTGAGGTTTGGGAGGTTGACTGGGGTAGCCGTGTGAAGTGCCTTTATGCCATGCTGAAGAGTTTGGAACTTATCTTGATGGGTAGGGAAGCGAGCAAGTGTTTTTCAGCTGAGTGGCATAATCACTTCTGTTTTTGAAAGATAATTCTGGTGGCAGATTGGAGTGGGCAGAACTTGTAGGCAGGGAGACCAATTAGGAGGTTATTGAAATAGCCCAGGCAAGAAAGGATGAGCTTATTTCGACTAAGGCACTGGTGGTGGAAATAGTGAGGGAAGCAAAAATTCCAGAGACATTTAGGTGGTAGAATCAATACAACTTGGTGATTTATTGCATAAGGGTAGTAAGATGGAGGATAGAGTTAATATAGTATGTCTCCAGACAAATAATGGGTATTATTTTTACTCTATCTGCAGAATGGACTAATAATCTTTACTCTACTTACTTCATAAGGCTACTTTGAAGACCAATTAAGATCATTTATGTGAAATTGGTTTGTCAAGTATAATGAGCTGTAAAATGTACTGCTTTTAAATGACTATGCGTCTATCTCAGTAGACAGTGAATTCTTTCAAGGCAAGGCTTCCATTTTATTCGTCTTGGGTATCCCCTGCACCTTGCCTACTGCCTTGAACGCATAGAAAACCAACACATATTTGGAGCATTGAATCATATTTGAAATTCTACCATGCCAAACCAAAATAATAAACACAGTTTTACCATCTTATTAGTATGTATGTGGAATTATATAATGAATCTAGATTGATGAAGATGCCAGCAAAATCAGGGCCACAAATTCCAGGAGAAATGCCCACTTAGGTAATGCTGATGCTGAAGAAAATCTCTTTCTCTTTGTTCACAGATACACTGACACTGAGGCCCATCTTAGCTGCCCAGACACGTTTCCCTCTTTATCCCTCCTATTATTAAGTATTTAAAATCCCAAAGAAATTATCTGCTTACTCTGCTTTAGACATCACCTTAGTAATGTCTGGTAAATACCACTAGACTCAGCTTGGTTTAGGTGGGGAGTCCTTGTCTCTCTATCCCAGTATGTAGCACCATGCCTAAGTTATGGTTGGTGCTCAATAAGAATGTTACAACTGAAAGATGATGATAATTTCCAAATTGAGTACCATTCAGATTTCGAACATGACTGAGTCTCTATTCTCAACCAAGCAAAAGACCTATCATTTTGAATTTTATCGCAAAATATGGGTACTACATTTTTAGATAATAAGTTCATCAGATTTTTCTTCTCCTACAATTTATCCATCTCCCTCACTCGTTCTCCTTCTTTTCCTTTTCCTCATTGATTCTGCTGTTTCTTGGGCTGTTTTGATTCCAAGAATGATGTTTCTCTACTTCCCTCTGTTTAGAGTTCTCTCCATTTAGAGTCAAAATTATATCTGGAGAGACTGCCATAAGCAGAAGTCTTCTGTTTCCATCAGGTAGAAATTATCATATTATTATGTTATTAACTACTGTTCATACTTATTTATGGAGCACATATCATGTCACTTATTACACTAAACGCTTTACGTAATTATCTCATTGAAATCTTAAACGGTCCAATAAAATGGCTCTTACTGTCCCCTTTTTATATATGATGGACCTGAGGCTTTAAAAATATTAAGTTATTCCAGGTCAAAGAATTTGACAGAGGCAGAATTGGAACTGGGTCTTGCTGACTTCCCAGTCATTTCCTCCCTACTGAACTGACGATTCCCAAACTCTAGCAGGCAACACAATCACCTGTGGGCCTTGTTCACCATAGATTGATTGCTGGGTCTCACCTCCAGAGTAATTCAGAGTGATTCAGTAAAGCTGGATGAGACACAGAATTACAGCTCTAACAAGTTCCCAGGTGATACTGATGTTGCTGATCCAGAGACCACACTTTGAGAATCCCTGGACTAAACAACACTGCTTAATATTGGCTCATTATTGTACTTCAACTCTGGGACAGTCATTGACCTGTGCAGTGAGAATACAAAGACGAGTGAGGCACTTTTTATGCTTAGAAGCATACAGTCTAGTTGAGGAGTCAGATAAGTAAGTAGAATATCAATAATACAAATATCATAAGTTGTATAAAGTTATATGCACAGAGTGCTACGGAAACACCAAGTGGCAAGCTCCAACCAGGTGAGGGAAGGCCAAAGAAGGCATACTGGAAAATTTAATTTAAATTTTAAAGAATGACCAGAAGTAAGGAAAAGAAGAGGGGAGAGGTGTTTTTTGGTAATGGAAACAGCTTGTGCAAAAACACGAAGATATTACGTTTTTGGTATACTATGAAAATTACAGGTAGTTTGTTTAAGACTGGAGAAGAAACAATTGCAGAATGTTCGAGGAGGGCTTACATGTGACCCTGACTTTGGATTTTCTCCTTGAGGAAAGGCCATCCCTCTGTAGTATGGGGACTCCAGATGTGGGAACTAGAGTTATGGTAAAAGAAAATAGGGGAATCAAGAAGGCATTTAAGTATCATAATTATCCGTGAGAAGATCAATAAAAATTGATGAACGTTTATCCAAATTAACCAGGATAAAATTAGAGAAGACAAAAACTACTAATATCAGGATTGAGAGAGAGGATATCATTACAAATTCTACAGATATTAAAAGAGAAATTAGGATATATTAGAACAACTTTATGTCAATAAATTTGACTACTCAGATGAAGTGGACATATTCTTTGAAAGACACATACGACTAAAACTCACTCAAGAAAAATAGATAACCTGAATAGCTCAATATTTATTAAAGCACTTAAATTTGTTAAGAGCCTTCACGCAAAGAAAACTCCAAGCCAAGATAATTTTGCTGAGGAATTCTACCAAATATTTAAGAAAAAAATAATACTAATTCTACACAAAATCTTCCAGAAAATTAAAGGTGGATTACTTCCCAACTCATTCTATGAGGCCAGCATTACTCTGACACCAAAATGAGACAAAGGTAGAAAAGAAAATTACTCCCAATACTTTGCATGAAGATTAATGCAAAATTCTTAAGAAGATTTTATAAAATTAAGTCCAACATTATATTAAAAATAATACATCCCAGGAGTGCAATATTGGTTTAACCTTTGAAAATCAGTCAATGTGATTACCCATATAAAAGAATTTTTAAAGTCCTCCCCAATACATGTATAAAAGTATTTGACAAACTTCAATATCCATACCCGAAAAAAAAATTTTATTAGGAATATAGGAAATTTTTTCAACCTGAAATGGCAGCTATGAAAAATATACAGCTAATGTCATGCTTAATAGTAAAAGGCTGGATGCTTTCCCCTTCAGATTAGGAATAAGGCAAGGATGTCCACTCTCATGACTTCTAGTCAATATTGCACTGGGTTTCTAATCAGGGCAATAACGAGAGAAAAAGAAGGTATCCAGATTGGAAAGAAATAAAACTATCTTTATTAACAGATGATATGATTGTCTATCAATAAAATCTTGCAAAATCTACAAAAATGCTACTAAAACTCATTATTATGAGTTTAACAAAATTGCAGTATACAAGATCAATCTATAGAAATCTATTATATTTCTGCATAACAGCAATGAAAAATTGAAATTTAGAAAATACAATTTACCATGGCATCAAAAGTACTTAAGACTTGGGGCTGGTCTGGTGGTGTAGTGGTTAAGTTTGCACAGTCCGCTTTGGCAGCCTGGGGTTCTCCAGTTCGGATCCTGGACATGGACCTACACACCACTCATCAAGCCATGCTGTGGTCACATCCGACATAGAAGAACTAGAAGGACCTACAACTAGGATGTACAACTATGTGCTGGGGCTGTGGGGAGGGAAAAAAAAAGTGCTTAAGGATAAATCTGATGAAAGATGTATATGACCCACACTCTGAAAATTAAAAAACATTGCTGAAAGAAATTAAAGAAGATATGAATAAATGGAGAGAAAGACCATGTTCGTGTATCAAAAGATTTGTTTTTGTTAATGTAAACTCCCCCTAAACTGATCTGTAATTTCAATACAATGTCAACCAAAATCTCAGCAGACCTTTTGGCATTATGAATTCTAAAATTCATACGGAAGTGTAATGGACTTAGAATAGCCAAAATAAGTTTTAAAAAGACCAAACTTCAAGGACTTACTTTATCTTTCAAGACTTGTCCTAAAGCTACAGTAATCCAGATAGTGTGATATTGATATAGAAATAAACTAATACATCAATGGAACAGAATAGAGAATACAAAAATAGATCCACACATGTATGGACAACTGATTTTTGAGAAAGGTGTAAAGGCAATTCAGTAGAAAGAAGACAGTGTTTTTGAGAAATGGTGCTTGAACAATTGGCTATCCATATACAAAAAATAAGAGAAAATAACTTCAGTCCTTACCTCCCAATATATACTAAAATTAACTAAAAACTGATGAGAGACCTAAGCATAAAACCTAAAACTAAAACTTCTAGAAGAAAATCTTTGTGACCTTGGATTAGGTAAAGATTTCTTAGATAAAACAACAAAAGCACAATCTATAAATGAAAAAAATGGATAAATTTGACTTCATCAAAATTAAGAACTTCTGCTCTCTGAAGGACGTGGTTAAGTGGATGAAAAGCCAAGTCACATACCTGATAAAGGCCTTGTATCCTTGAATTTACAAAGAACATTCAAATCTCCATAACATAAAAACAAACAACCCAATTAAAAAATTCTGCAAAAGATTTGAACAGATACTTTAACAAAAAGATATGCAGGTAGCAAATAAGCACATAAAGAAACGACTACTCAACATCATCAGCCATTAGAAAATTAAATTGAAATAATGAAACCACAATGTAATGTCTCTACATACCTATTAGAATGGCTAGCATTTTAAAAGACCGAGCATACCAAGCATGTGGAGCAATTATAACTCTCCTGCCTCAGAGGTGGGAATGTAAAGTAGGATCACCACTTTGGAAAACAACTTGGCTGTTTTTAAAAAGTCAATCTTACATTTACTATATGACCCAACCATTCTCCTTCTAGCTATTTAACCAAGAGAAATGCCCATATAGAAACTTGTACACAAATGTTTAAAACAGCTTGATTTGTTAACAGTCAAAAACTAAACATAGGGGCCAGCCCTGTGGCTGAGTGGTTAAGTTCATGCACTCCACTTTGGCGGCCCAGGCTTCACCAGTTCGGGTCCTGGGTGCAGACCTACACACCACTCATCAAGCCATGCTGTGGTGGCACCCCACATAAAAGAACTAGAATGACCTACAATTAGGATATAGAACTGTGTACTGGGGCTTTGGGGAGAAAAAACAAAAAACCTAAAACTAACTCATATGTCCACTGATGGATGAACAGATAAACAAAGTGTGGGATAGCCATGTAATGAAATAGTTCTCAGCAATACAACTGAATGAGCCATTTATACATGCAACGTCACGGATGAATCTCAAAATTATTAAACTGAGAGAAAGCAGCTAGAGAAGAAAGCAGTGCATACTCTATGATTCCATTTATATAAATTCCTATAAGATCAACTCATACATAGTGACAGAAATCAAAACAGTTGTTGCCTTGGAATAGAGAGGATGTGGGGAAGTTGAGAGGAGATTACAAAGACACAAGAAAACTTTTGGGTGTAATAAATATGTTCATTATCTTGATTGTCCTGATGATTTCACAGGTACATACTTATTTCAAAAGCTATCAAATGTAAATTTGAATATTTATCTTATGTCAATTTTATTTTATGCCAGTTTATTTTTTGTCAATTTTTACCCCAATACGTCTTTAAGAAAAGAACTTATCCGTGTTGTGTGCTTTCAGTGTCTAGGACAGGAGAGGGTGGAACTCTATTTTATAATCTATTTCAAGTAGCATACAATTTCTAGATATTTATAAAAAAGAATTTTTGACGTTATAAACAAATGCCCATAAATCACAATATCATAGTCTCTGACCATAATAATCCCCCAGAAAGGCCCAACATGAGTCAAAAGATTAGATTCTAGTTATGACTTTGCTATTGCCTTACTGGGTGGCCTCAGAAATCCCCACAGTCACTCTAGGCCTAGTTTCCACATTCCTAAAATGAAGGCATGGGACTGGATGAAGGGGCATCACATTATGCTGTGCTCAGTGGGTGGAGAGAGGGAGTGTGGTAAGAGGAGCCAAGCTGGCAAGGATCCAGAATCCCTTCCCCTTGCTAAGGACTGAATATTTGTGTGCCCCCTTTCCAACTTCATATGTTGAAGCCTTAATCCCCATTGTGATGGTGTTTAGAAGTGGGGCCTTTGGGAGGTGATTATGTTTAGACTGGGTCATGAAGGTGGGGCCCTCATGTTGGAATTAGTGCCCTTATAAGAACAGGAAGAGACCAGAGCTCACTCCTTCCCACCATGTGAGGATACAACAAGAAGGCAGCCATAGGCAAGCCAGGAAGAGAGTCCTCACCAGAATCTGACCAGGCTGCCCCCTAATCTTGGACTTCCCAGCCTCCAGAACTGTAAGAAATAAATGTCTGCTGTTTAAGCCACCCAGTCAGTGGCATTGTGTTACAGCAGCCCAAGCTGACCAAGGCACTCCTCCATCCAGAGTGGTTCTGCTTCGATCCATTCTATGTAGTAAGTTTGTCCATAAGACTTATTTCGAAGAATGAGTTTTCACAAATTTCAAAAGAAAATTTACAACTACTGTAGTAGATGACCTCTAAAATCTCCTCAGGTGCCAAATGCTATGATCCTCCTCAGTAAAATTAAATCTGCCAGACATTCATTGCGATTCTTCGTGAGAAGGCATTTGTTCACAAAGCTGTTTTATACAACATTAATGAACTCTCAGTAATCCTCCAAAAGTTTTCTCTTGGAATTAAAAAAAAATAAATGACATTCATTATTTATTATTATTTATTTTAAAATCCTTTTGGTGTTTTATTCTGATCCAGATGGAAGTGATGCTCTTCCCTGTGTTTCTCGGCAGTGTGCTCCTAAGTGCTTGCGGCTGTGCACAGAGGGCAGGGAGCTATAGGAAAGACAATGTACAGAGAGTCCACCTGTTGTCCCAATGTCTCCTCCAGCTGCATTTGCTCCTCTCCACTCTCATGGTGGTTCTCAAGGCCCCTAGAACAATTCATCAGTGAGTCTAAGTAATTCGGAAAATCAGTTTCTCAGAAGCCTTTAGACAGCCGTGCACCCAAATCTGCTGATTTGTGTAGGAGTCTTGTTTTCCAAGAGACCCCATCTGCCTTGCAGCCTCACAACTCTTCCTACTGGTTTCTTTTTCCCCTAAGATATTTGTACATTGTGCCTGTGTTTTTTTTCATTCCCCTAATTGCAGTGACTCAGTTTGTTTTTCTAGTGCCCACATCCTTTCCCCACAAACTTAGAGGATTGAAAACATGGTACAGTGGAAAGGAAACCTAGACTCTAATTCTGGCTTTGCCATTCAGCTTCCCATGGGATTCGGGGGGACTTATATCATCCTCCTGGGCCTCAGTTTTCTCATCTGAAAAGGGGAAGCTTAGGTTAGTTTTTCCTAAAGTGTTTGACTTACCATGGCTGATGTGGGAGGAGATTTTAGATTTTAGATCCATTATATATACTTAGTAAGTTTGTATTTATTTTATTGCACATTAAAAAATATATAATTGTTACATCAAACCAGCTTGAGTTAGATTTTAACATAATTAATAGAGTAATAGTAATTAGATTTTTAAGTGAATTAAAGTAAAATATTAAACAGATTTAAGGGGTAACTGGATATGGAAAAAATTGGGAAGATGGTACATAATGGTGGCCTGGAAGCAACGTTCTGTTTTGCCTCAGTATTTCACAGGAAATCTACATTTCTTGATGTTGAGTTGGAGTCATGTACCTGAGTTCTGGCCCATGAAATATGAACACAAGTCATGTGTCACTTCTGGAAGAAGCCAGTGTGCCGTCTCCGTCTTTCTGTTCTCTTGGCAAAGCAACTTTGAAAGCTGTGGCATTGTCACGATACAGAAAGAGCATAGAAACTTCCGATGGATGACAGTGTCTGCCAACCCAAACTGGACATGTGTGGCTAAGAATACACTTTCATCAAGTTAAGCCACAGAGATTTCTGAGTTGATTTTCTCAGTATGGCCTACCTTATCCTGACTAATACAAGGCACGATAAGATTATCAGGTTCCACCTAGCTCTAAATTTCTACATTGTCCTTTTTCAGCTGTTCCCTTCTTATTCAGTTTTAACTTCTACTTTTTACTGGCCCTCTAACTTCAAATACGTCCTCTCTAAACCAATTTGCTTATGTTTTGCCCTTCCGACTATCTCTGTTTTTAGAAGTGGCATTTATTTTAATGATGGCTGTAGTTCTGGTTAACTACATAGAACCCTCCTCACATCCAAAGAAGACATGGCAATTAGTGTTGCTGCCTGTTTGTGGTGCCTTTCTGAATAGCCTTTGGGACCATCAGCTCTTTCAGACTACTCGTACATAAAGAGGACAATTTCTGCAGAGCCTTGCTCACTATGATGTCACCACTTCCAATGGTTATGAGCCTGTGTCCTTGGCTTGAGAAAGCCACTTCTTTCACCATCTTGTGTCAGACTAGCCAGCTTCTAGCCATTGGCTCAAAGTTCACTAGCGGAATACATTGTTAGAAGCTATAATATAGGAAGATATCTACCAACGCTGTTCACAGTATGAACCCTTTCCAGCCCCAAACAGCTAGAGGAGCCTTCTTCCTTCTGTCTTCATCATTTGCCAGAACAGCCCGGCTACATGATGAAAATCATCTTTTTAATCTTTGAAGCGGATTATATTTTGGAACTTTGTGTTAGCTTGTGTTGTCTGGTTTTGTCATTTAATGGTCATAGATATTTGTGTAAAAAAAAAAAGTGTTTTTCAAGAAGTTTGATTTAAGGTCTGGGTCAAATCACAGCCTGTTAGTTCTAATCACTGAAACTGCTCTATGCACCTTCGATCTATATGGTCTGCCAAGTTTTCGTCCGCCTGTTCTCCAAAGAACATTAAATTTTGATTTGATTTTCTTCTCTAGTACTTGATCAATCAGTGTATTAAATGTGCTGCTCAGGCAGTGGAAATAAGAGAGAGTTTTTAACAATGTAAGCTGATGGAAATTTTTGAATTATTTATAGTGTTTTCCTTATTCAGGAAATATAGAAGCCTAGTTCTTTTGAGACTCAATACACACACCAGTGGTGACCCTTTAAACGGTCCAGGAAAACAGTGGCTTTTATTCTGAGTTTATAAATGGAATGATCATTTGTTTCTTATTTATACCATAGAAACTTCCAAAAAAGAATGTGAAGATCATCTTAGAACTATTAAAAATTATTAGCTGTTAAAAACACAGTGTGTGGACAATAGTAATGTCTGTTGGTAATCACAAAACCATGGAATTATAGAATAGTGGAATGGAAGAAAACAACCAACCATATGACTCAGCTCCTTATTTAACAGATAGAAATGAAAAAACTGGGACACAAAGGGTAACATATTTTATTTTTTATAAAAACTGTATTGAGACATAATACATATACTATATAATTCACCAATTTTAAGTGTACAATTAAACGTTTTTTGATATATTTGAAAAGCAACCATCATTACAATCAATTTTGGAAAATTTTCATTACCCAAAAGGAAACCATGTACCCCTTAGTAGTCACTACCCATTTCCCCTCAGCTGCCTCAGCCCTAAGCAAACTCTGATCTACTGGCTATCTTTAATGATTTGCCTATTCTGGACACTTCGTTTAAATGGAATCATGCAATATGTGATCTTTTGTGACAGCTTCTTTCACTTAAATGTTTTTAAGTTTCATCCATATTGCAGTGTGCATCACTACTTCATTCCTTTTTAATTGCTAAATAACATTCCATTGTATTGCTATAGAATATTTTGTTATCTATTCCTCCATTGACGGATATTTGGGTTGTTTTCACCTTTTGGCTACTATGAACAACGCTGCTTTGAAAATTCATGTATAAGTTTTTATGTGGGCATAAGTTTTCATCTATCTTGGGTATATACCTAGGAATGAAATTGCTGGATCTTGTGGCAACTCTATATTACCTTGTGAGGAACTGCCAGACTATTTTCCATTTACATTCCCACCAGCTGTGTAAGAGACTTCCAATCACTCTATATCTTCATGAAAATTTATTATTACCTGTTTTTTTTTTATTATAGCTATCCTAGTGGGCGTGAAGTAGTATTTTATTGCAGTTTTCATTTATATTTCCCTGATGGCTAATGATGTTGATACTCTTCTCATGTGCTTATTAGCCATTTGTATATTTTTCTATGAAGTATTTATTCAGATCTTTTGCCCAGTTTTGGTTTATTTCTCTTTTTATTATTGAATTGTGAGAGTCCTTTATATATTCTGGATAAAAGTCCTAATCATATATATGATTTACAAATATTTTCTCTCATTCCTTTGGTTGTCTTTTCACTTTCTTGACGGCATCCTTTGACGCATAGAAATTTTTAATTTTAAGGAAGCCCCATTTGTCTATTTTTTTCTTTTTTGGCTTGTGCTTTTGGTGTCATATCCAAGAAAGCATTGCCTAATCCAAGGTCATGTTGATTTATGCCTATGTTTTCTTTTAAGAGTTTTTATAAAACTTTTACTTTTATTTTGTATTTGTACAACAGTTTTATTTTTTAAATTTAGATATTTCTTTTCTTATGTTTAGGTCTTTGATCCATGTTGACTTGACTTTGTATATTGTGTGAGGTAGGGGTCCAACTTCATTCTTTTGCATGTGGCTATCCAGTCATCCCAACATCATTTGTTAAAAAGACTATTCTTTCCCTCAGCGAATTATCTTAGCAACCTTGTCAAATATCAATTTATTGTAAATATGACAGTTATTTCTGGATTTGATTCCATTGATCTATCTGTCTATCCTTATGCCAGTACCACACCATCTTGATTATCAAGGCTTTGTAGTAAGTTTTGAAATCAGGAAGTGTGAGATCTCTAGCTGTGTTCTTTTTAAAGATTGTTTTCACTATTTTGGGTCACTTATGTTTGTATGTGAATTTTAGGATCAGGTTTTCAATTTCTATAAAGAAGGCAGCTTGGACTTTGATAGGGATTTCCTTGAATCTAGGGTTGCTTTGAACAGTATTGCCATTTTAGTAATGCTAAGTCTTCCGATCCATCCACATGGGATATCTTTCCATTTATTTAGGTCTTCTTTCTTCTTTCTTATTTAGGTCTTTAATTTCTTTCAACAGTGTCTTGTAGTTTTCAGTGCAAAGTTTTGCGCTACTTTGTTAAATTCATTACCAAATATTTTACTCTCTCGAATGCTATTATAAATGGAATTGTTTCCTTGATTTCATTTTTAGATTGTTCAGTGTTAGTGTATAGAAATACAATTGTTTTTTGTATATTGACCGTATAACCTGACATCTTGTTGAGCTCCTTTATTACTTCTAACAGTTTGCTTAGGATTTTCTATATGCAAGATTATGTCATCTGCAAATAGAAAAAGTTCTAATTTTCCCTTTCCAATCTAGACACCTTATTTACTTTTTTTCCCCTAATTTCTCTGTCTAGAAACTTGGTGCAATGTTAGATACGAGTGGCAGAGCAGACATCCTTGTCTTTTTCCTGATTTAAAAGGGAAACATTCAGTCTTTCACCATTAAGTATGATGTTAGCTGTGGGTTTTTCCTAGATGCCCTTTGTCAGGTTGAGAAAGATCTCTTCCATCCCTAATTTCATGAGTATTTTTATCATGAAGTGGTGGTGAATTTTTGTCAAATGCTTTTTCTGCATCTATTGGCATGATCGTGTGGTTTTTCTCCTTTATTCTGTTCATATGGTGTATTACATTAATTGATTTTCAGATGTTAAACCAACCTTGCATTCCTGGGATAAATTCCTCTTGATCATAGTGTATAATTCTTTTTATATGTTGCTATATTTGCCTTGCTAACATTTTGGGTGGGGTTTTTGCATCTATATTTATAAGAGCTATTGCTCTATAGTTTTCTTTTCCTGTACTGTCTTTCTCTGATTTTGATATCAGGACTTATAGATGGCATATTATTTTTAAAGTATGAAAATCCCTGAAAAAATTCAGATAGTGGGAAAGACTGAAAGTTAGAAAGTGTAAATCCTTTGCCCTGTCCCAAGTTCACTGTGAATAGAATTAATGCATATGTGTGTGTGTGCACATTCATATAGATACAAATTCTACTCACAGTGGACTTATATATATATACAGTATGTGTCTTATCTTAGAGGTTTGTGGTTAAGGAATGAAAAGTGACTATCTGAGATCACATGATTTAAAATTAACAAAATCATCTTCAGATTCTTCGTATTTGTGACTCCCAACCTAATAACCTGGCAGGCTCAGAAATCAATGCATTTTTAGAGATTTTCCAATCCCTTGTGACAGAAACAAGGCTCCACAATATAAAGTGCTATTAGGCTATTGATGATGAATATTGGACTAACAAGTTTACTATCACCTTAAACATCAATATACCATGACAAGCAATACCAGTGTGATTTTGATTTCAATATTTTTCTCAGCATAACCAAACTTATTTAATAACATATATATGCCGCAAGCCAAATTTCTTATATCTCACCATAAATCATTATATTAGATAGAGTGACATGAGTTGCTATAACAACTTACCCCAAAATCTTAGTAGCTTCAAAAATAAAAATTTATATCTTTTGTTCACCAAATGATCTAGTATGGGTGGCAAGTTTTCCTGATTAGATGCCAGCTCTCCTCTAACTGGTAGATCAGGCACCCAGGCTCCTTCCATCTTATAACTCTGCCATCAACAGCACACGGTTTCCAAGACATTTTCAACATATAACTTGCAAATTTGTCATACTCATCTGCATGGAACTACAGAAGGGGAAGAAGTATGAAAGATCACACGTGGGAGGTTTAAATGGAGCAGATCTGGAAGTGATATACATCATATCTGCTTACATTCTATTGCCAGACATATAGCAATACTTAATTGCAAGGAAAGTTGGGAATTGCAGTTTTAATGTGAGCCCAGAAAAAAGAGAAAACAGGTTTGGTGACCATCCCACCTGTCTCTGCTACAATTATCATTCTCCTCCATGAGAAATTTGCAGAATCAGAAATTCTTATTCCAAAACTTTTTTCCTTAAATTGAATATCTAATATCTCTTGCTAAATTTCAATCTTCCTTTGTCCTAAATTTAGGAAACTAAAATTTTAGATTCAAAATTCTCTTAGCTATCTTTTATGAATTTTTGAAAATGCGTAATACAACAACAAATTATTCTTTACACCAAATTTTAATTGTTCACCATATGTGTTGGCAAAGATTGTGCATATATATAAATATTTCTATTGTATGCATCTTTACATATATGTCTTATCTAGCTAGACTCTGAATTCCATGAGGAGAGAAAGGAACATGTCTTGGCTTTGTATCCCTACATTTAGCATGACATCTAGAACGTCATACTCATTCATTTATTCAGCAAATATTTATTAAGAGGCTATTATATACAAGTTAATGTGCTAGGCATTGGAATACAAAAGAAGGCAATAAAGAATTTTCCCTATCCTCACAAACCTTACAATTAAGAATCCCATATCAACAGACAAGGTGAACTGGAGATCCTGAAACTCTCCCCCTGCATACCATCTGACTGTGCCTCATGAAACATTTAAAACACTATTGTGGTGTCTTTGTAACATGTCAGCTCGACTAGGCTGACCCATATTTCCCAGAATTCCCTTTCCTGTATGATTCCAGTTAGGGGTGAGCCATAAGAGAGATTTGGAGAGGGAGAGTGAGAGAGCAACCGTTTTGTATCCCATGCATGTTGCTTATCTGCTGGCTTACCCTGTTGGCTTGAAAAAACAACTACACCAACTGCCCCACCTTAGCTCTTCCTAGATCTTCTTTCCACTTCTCTGACTCCTGAGCCAGGTGTGTGTGTTTAGTTCTGTGACAAAAGACCCTGGCATCTGCAGAACACCAATACCACCAATATCAGAGACCAAAAGAACTGACAGGGTCTTCAGACCATCCCCATGGGCTCTCATTCATGCCTGTGAGTTCCAAATTGTTCTCTCTACTTCTTAATACGCATCTTCTCTTGCCTACCCTATGGACTTAAAGCCCCAGCAAAGACAAGAGGCCTACAGAGGCTTCTTAACCAGCTTCCACAATTGCTTGAGGTCAAACTCCTGTACAAACAACAACAATAAAATCTCTCTCTCTCTCTCTCCCCCCTTCCCTTTTTATTTACGTATATTCTGCTTCTCTGATTGAACCCTAAACCATGACTGATACAACTATTTTAAATGAATAGATGAACCTGCAATGAAGTAAGAGAAATTTGCTGAGGCCAGAAATAAAACACAAGTCCAGGAGCACATTTATATGGTGACTGACAAATAATAATGTACAACTGAAATTTCACAATGTCATAAACTATTATGACCTCAATAAAATTTAATAAAAAAAATACTTATAGAAAAAAAAAAAACATACTTCCAGGAAGCTAAGCAACAATGAAGTTTTCTAGCCACCCTAATGTCATATATGGATGCCAACAAAATGGACTTTCTTTGTGCCAGGAATTATTCTAAGTACTTTACATATACGTTCACTCATCTAATCTCATTATCCCAATGAGGCAGGTGCCTCATTGGAAATTAAGATACAAGGTGGTTAAGGTCACAAAGCTAAGAAACAGCAAAGCCAAAACTGGAATCCAGGTAGTCTCGCTGCAATGCCTGTGCTTTAACTCTGTGCTATGAGCCCCATGGCCAAGTACTTCAGTACATCATAGGACTAGGAGCAATCTTCAACCCTGTGAGGGCACAGTTAGAGACCCGTGACAACTCTATATAAAACCTGGACTCAGGAAACATGGATTTAGATGGAAATTCCAAAGGAAAGATCTCTCTAGAGGATGTATACCCTGGAGAAATCAAACCTTCCCTTGATTACGAAGCCTATAAGCTTGGAAATGTAATTTAAAGTGCTATAAAGTCCATAGGGCCCTCAGGCATATTCTGACAGAAACAATTAATAGTCCTATTTTGGAGAACACACCCTCAACCCCAGGCCTCAGAGAATTTCTATGCGTTAGAGAAATAACAAATATTAATTCATAATTTTTTTTAAATTGGGCCAGCCCCAGTGGCCTAGTGGTTAAGTTCAGTGTGCTCCACTTTGGAAGCCCAGGTTCAGTTCCTGGGCACAGACCTTCACTGCTCATCAGTGGCCATGCTGTGGCAGCAGCTCACATACAAAAAGAGGAAGATTGGCAACAGATGTTAACTCAGGACCAATCTTCCTCAGGAAAAAAAAACCCAAAACATGCTATACCTACAAGGAAGCAAGCCACCATGAGCAAAAATCACAGAAATAAGCACTCAAAAAAACAGACCTGCAGCAATTTCAGACACTGGAATCATCAGATACAGACCATACAAGATATATGTGTAATATGTTTTTTAAAAATTTAAAGGAATGGGGATATGAAAAAGAGCAGAAGACTATCAAAAAGTAAAAGTCAATTTAAAAAAACAAATATATCTAAGCTATAAAAAGTATAATTCAATTGATTACCAATGATCACTTATCTCTTGGTTTCTAATACCGTTCTCCAATAAAAGAAATTGGGGGTCCTTGGAGAAATGGATGATTCCAGGACTGAGAATAAAATATACAAAATGAGCATACAGCATCTTGAAGTGCCAGAAAGTAAGGAAGTGCAAAAAAAAAAAAAATCACAATGATACAGGAACCAACAGAAAGAGCTCCCAATGACCAAAGCTGAAATAATTTGAGCAAGAAAATAAGTAAAGTAGTACTGGACTATAAAAGTATAAAATAAATATCCATGAGCCTATACTGATATTAATAAATGATTGAATCAATCAATAAATGGGGGAGAAGAGACAAATCTTCCATGAAGAAGAACTGCAAACAATCGATTACACATTCCATCATCAAGGAGGTGGAGCATAACTCCCAACTCCTTAAGTGTGGGCTGCACATAGTGGTTTCTTCCTAAGAGGACAGTATGGAAAGGGGGTTGGGTGAGGAGTAACTTTACAATGGAGAAATCTGACCAACATTACCTCAGCCTGATGATCAAGGTCAACAGCAACAATGATAAGTCATGTACCCTTGATATGACATGACAAGAAACAGCACTTTACCTCAGGGCCATTTCTAAAAACCTCCTAAAAACCCATAACTCCAGCCTAATCAGGAGAAAAATCCTAATAGAGGGACATTTTACAAAACATATGACCTATATTCCTCAAAACTGTCATGGTCATTATCAAACAAGGAAAGTCTAAGAAACTGTCACAGTCAAAATGAGCCTAAGGAGACATGACAACTAAATGTAATGTGGTGTCCTAGATGGGGTCCTGGAACAGAAGGAGGGCATTGGGTGAAAACTAAGAAAATAAGAATAAAATCTGAACTTAAACTGATAATAATGTATCAATATCAGTTCATTAATTGCAATAAATTTCCTATACCAACGTGAGATATTAACAGGGGAAAGTGGATTCAGAGTTTATGGGAATTCCCTATACTGTCTTTCTGATTTTTCTGTAAATCTAAAACTGTTCTAAAACATAAGGGTTTTTTGTTTGTTTCTAAAAGTCTCACTAGATGGATTAAACAGTGGTTTGGATATAGCTGAAGAGAAATTTATTTATCTGGAAAATAGATCCAAAGATACTACTCAGAATTCAGCTCAGAGATACCAAGAAAGGTCAAGAAATTCAGAAGATATAACAAGAAGCTCCAACATATGTCTAACTGAAGTTCCAAAAGGAGAATAAAGAGGGAATGGATGAGCAATAAAAGTGGAAGACAGAAAGTCTGAGAATTTTCCAGAGTTAATCAAAGATACAATTCCTTAGACTCAGGAAGCCCAATAAATATCAAGTAGGAAAAAAATCCACACAGGAAGACAAACTGTAGGCGAAGAGAGAATCTTAAAAGCAGTCAGAGAAAAATGCCTAACTACCTATAAAGCTATGTGAATTAGACTAAAAACTGACTTCTCAGTCAGAAGACAGTATAAAAATATCTTCAACCTCATGTCAGGAAATAATTTCAAAGTTAGAATTTTATACGTGGAAAAACTATTCTTGAAGAATGAGAATAAAATAATGATACTTGGATAAATAAAAATTGAGCAAGTTGACCATTAAAAGATCCTACTAAATGAGCATCTAAAGGATGTACTTTAATAGGAAAAATGATCCAGAAAAGTCTGAGAAGAATTGTACAAAAGAAGAGAATTAGTTACAAAAAGAATTGTAACTAAAAAGATAGATAAACCTATGGTAAAACTAAACAAGCATTGAAAGCATGTAAAAAGTAAAATCTATTTCATAAAGCATAAAAAATAGAGAGAAAACACTAGACAAGTTATGTGCAAGATAAGAGGGATGATTTGAGTTCACACATAGCAAGATCCTCATACTATTTGGGAGTTGGATAAAAATATTCACTTACCTTAGAATTTGTCAAATGTACATCCTTAAATTTCAAGAGTAATCACTAAACCAATAGATAATAGAGAATATATATCCCACACATATAACAGAGGGAAAAAAATAGAAGTAAAAAATAAAATTAAACTTAGAACAAAAATTTCAACCAATTTGAATGAAGTCAAGAGAAAAAAATAAACTGTATAAGCAGGACAAATGGAAAGCACAAACTAAAATGGCACCAATAAACTTTTTTAATCAAAAACTATACAAATCTTGAACAAGTAGGAATCTTACTCCCTCCACTGAATTGTCTTGCCTCATGTTAATCTCCTCCCTCAGACTTAGTTAGCTGATCAATTATTTCTGATCGAATTTGATACTTCAACCTGCACAACCACCTTCCATAAAATATATTGTATGATAGAGATGGTGTTAAATACACGGCCTATTATTGGCTATTTAAACTCTCATTTATCAGTGCTACTGGAAGGAAGTCCTGACATGAACAGGAAAAAAACGAAACACATCAAACTTAATTCTGTCATCCATATTTTAGCTGCCTCAGCAGCCTATGACTACAAAACAAAGACATACTGTTCATATCCAAACTATAATTATACAAATCCCAACTGGCCTATTTTTGGAAAACAGTCTCTTTAGAGCACTCCCCAGGTATTTCTAAGAGTTTCTCAGAGTACTGCCTCACATCTACTCTGAAGAATGAGCCCCATTTCCTTCCACTCCAGCCTTCTTAACATTACACTTTGTTTCTGCTGTGGATGACCTTATGTGCTCACCACTTCAGCGAACACTGCCATCCATTGCTGGTGAACTACCACTGATTTCCACCCGACTCTGACCTCAGGAAGTAGACACTCTTTTCGCTAATTCCCCATGTTATATCTGAGACCAATTTGTGATTTTCAGCAATATTTCACTGAAGTCTTAAAAAGCAATGTAACTATAACATAATGTGCCTATTAAAACATCTGGTCATATCCAAAGAAGATAGACAAATGGCCAACAGGCATATGAAAACATGCTCAATGTAATTACTCACTAAGGAAATGTGAATCAAAACCACAATGAGATATTATCTCATACCTGTTAGGATGGCTATTATCAAAAAGCAAAAGACTGTAAGTGTTGGCAAGGATGTAGAGAAATTAGAACTCTTGCATACTATTGGTGAGAACGAAAAATGGCACAGCCCACTACTGAAAACAGTATGGAGGTGCCTCAAAAAATTAAAAATAGAACTACTATGTGACCCAGCAATCCTACTTTTGGATATTTACCCAAAAGAATTGAAGTCAACATCTCGAAAAGATATTAGCACTCCCATGTTCACTGTGGCACTATTCACAATAGCCAAGATGTGGAAACAACCTAAATGTCCATTAATGGATGAATGGGTTTTTAAAAAGTGTGGTATAGACATACAATGGAATATTTTTCAGCCTTAAAAAAGAAGGAAATCCTGCAGTACATGACAACGTGGATGAAACTTGAGGTCATTACGCTAAATGAAATAAGCCAATCACAGAAGGACAGATACTGCGTGATTCCACACATATGAGGTATCCAAAATAGTCTGTCAGGGGCTAGGGAGGGGGAGAGTGGGAGAGTTGATAATCAATGGCCATAAAATTTCAGGTATTCAAGATGTATAAGAGATTCTAGATAAGATTCTGTATAAGATTCTAGAGATCTGCTATCTGCTGTACAACCTGGTACCTTTAGATAACAGCATTATACTGTATACTTAAAAATCTGTTGAGAAAGTAGGTCTCATGTTGTGTTCTTACTACAACAAAATAAATTTTTTTAAAAACATCTAGTCATAGAACCCAAAAGGCTAAACTCAATCAAAAACTGAGGCCTCCATGTGGTTGGGTCAAGCTCAACAGCTACCAATAAAAATCTTCAGGCCTTTCCACCCTACATACCCAAGCCTAACTAAATCTCAACTCTCCTAATCTAAGATTCACTTTTTTTTTTTCATATCTGAATGATTGTTAGTAGAACCATGAATTCTTTTGAGAAAGATTCTACTCCATACCCACTAGGTGTGTCTCACACTCAGAAACCAGAGAAGTTAATCAATGATAATATTTTGAAAGCTTATTTCCTAATGTCTGAATTATTCTGTCTCAAAAACTGCCCAGTGTGAGATATTAATGGTTCAACCCATGTGTCACTGCACCAAATCGACTTTAATTCCTTTTCACAGCCTCTCCTCAGATATTACATGGAGAGATGAGCCTATATGTTTCTAGGTGATATAGAGATAGCCTATATGTGATAGAAGTCCAGGTCCCCAGTCTGCTATGAAGACAGGAACACTGTATGAGTTAGGATAATGTGAGCTGCTATAACAAATAAGATCAAAGATTTCAACAAAATAATTTCCTTTCCTTTCATTTAACAATCAAAGATAATGTTCCAGGTCTGCAGGTGTGTTTCTCTTTGGGACAATTCGGAGACCTAGGCTTCTTTTATACCATGGCCCTGCCATCCTCTAGATTCTGTCAACTGCACCCATCAAGGGAAAGGAGAAAGAGAGCATGGAGAAGGCCTATCCACTTCTTTTCTTTTCTTTAGTTTTTGCTGCGGTAACATTGGTTTATAACATAATATAAATCTCAGGTGTAGATTGTTATATGTTTCGATTTCCTATCCACTTCTTAACAGCCTTGGCCTGGAAGTGACACACATCACTTTCACTTACATATTTTGACAAGAACCAACCACGTGGTCACAGCTAATTGTAAGGAAGCCTAGGAAATACAGTCTAGCTCTGTGCTCAGAAAAATAAGAAGAAACAGTTCATAAACAGCTAGCAGAGTTTTTTTGCAAGCACACACACAAATGAAGAATAATCAGTTTCTGCCCATAAGCCCACCTCTTTTCAGATTTTGAGGGAAAAATTCTCTAATTCTGCTGAAGTACAATTGTGCTCGTACACTCCATTCACTTCAATTATTTTACAACTCAGTCTGAAGCAAGTACATTTACATTACTTCGCCGTATTCTGAGCTCCCCAAACAGTAGTTAGGGAGGTCCACGATCTAAGTCTACATGACCGAAAGCAAAATAATCCCTCCCAAGACCAAGAAAAAGATTCCCCTAAAGACTAATTCCTGCCTCACACTTTATGAGCCAAAATTGAACTCGACTTCAAAGTAGCAGGACTCTAGTCTTCGAAAATTTCGAATTCAGTTTCCACTGGTTCCCGGTTCCAGTGAAATTGGAAAGCCTTTGGGAATTCTTCCTCTTCATACGTCACACGACGACTCACACAATACATTTGACAAACCAGGCTGTTGATAAACATTTGTGGCCTTGAACCCAGCTGATGTCAAGGACCTTCTTAGCAGGTATTTTTGAAGTAGGGAACGAACCTGGGATAGTGACTTGCAAAGACCCTTTAATCCTTGTTTCCGCTTTGTAATGAGGGGGAACAGCTGTGGGAAAGACTGATGGTTTTTCCCAGCAGGCTGGAGCGGGACACATGCGCACAGGGAGAGGGTTACCTGAACTAACTGCCGCATAGCCTCCATTTAAAAGTCATAATGACTGTACAGAGTTTGGATTCAAACAAGCTAGCGGACCCGAGCTATTTGCACAAGAACTTTGACCACTTTGTAATCCTGGTGTGTTAAGTAGGTGTGCCTTCCCACACGTATTTGTGAGTAATATCGATTACTTTTCATAAGCCCACAGCCTATATGTCCCACCAGGCTTTTTGGCTTCACTAGACTGATATACCCGTTTCCTCAAAACTCTTGTATCTGGGGCCTGCGCGCACTGACCTCACATCGTCTCAGCACTCATTCAAGAGAACCTTCCGGCAATTAGGCTCTCGCGTGACTCACAGCTCCTTTCCCTCCTGATTCCAAAGTCGCGTTTTCAGCCTACAACATATTCCCTAACTACCAGTTAAGTTAAAAACAAAAAAGTAGATCTAAACCTATAGTTGAAACAATTTACGAGGCCTCCAATAAGTCCACTGCATGAAAGAAAAGTAAAACACCAAAAGAAATTGTAACAAACTAGGAATAGATGGAAATTTCCTTAAACTAATAAAGTACATCTACTAAGAAGATATCAAACAGTACTTAATGGCCAAACAATAGAAGCCTCCTTTGTCTAGTCAGAAATAAGATAGAGGGCCAGCCCCGTGGCCAAGTGATTAAGTTCACCTGCTCCACTTCAGCGGCCCAGGGTTTCCCTGATTCAGATCCTGGGCACAGACCTAGCACTGCTCATCAGGCCATGCTGAGGTGGCGTCCCACAGAGCAGAGCCAAAAGGACCTACAACTAGAATACACAACTATGTACTGGGCTGGAGGTGGGGGTGGGGGGGAGTGGTTTGGGGAGAAGATAAAAAAAGATTGCCAACAGATGTTAGCTCAGGGTCAATCTTAAAAAAAAGGAAAAGAAAAGAAAAGTCATCTTTATAAAAAAATAAATAAAAAACAAGATATGGATGCCTGCTATTCCTGGCTTTATTCAGCATTTTGTTGGACTATCTATACCGTACTGCAAAACAAGAAAATAAAGTAGAAATGTAAGGATAGAAAAGAAAGAAACAAAATCATTGGAATTAATAAAAGTTGTTTCTAGATAGACAATACACTATACAAATAATTAGCAATGTTTCCATGTACTAGAAATAATCAATTACAAAATATTAGATCATTTTTTTTAAACTCTCATTCACTGTAGGAACTAAAATCCGAAGTGTACATCTAATCAAATAGGTTCAAGATATTTATATGGAGAATTTTAATAATATTTTGAAGGGCATAATAGAAGGCCTAGATAAATAAAAAATGGATCATTTTTGAGGAGAAAATTCAAGATCATTAAAGTAGTCATTCTCCCCAATTTACAACGTCAATGCAATCAAAACCCCAACAGCGTTGTTATAAAGCTGATTCTGAGTTTCATGTGGAAAGAGAAAAGGCTAAAACAAGTTTGAATAGGAGGACAAGAGGAGGAGGAGTGATAACGTCCCACCACCTGTCAAGACTTAGTATAAATCTGTAGTAAATAGACTGCGTGGTATTTGCAGGGATAAATAAACAGGCTAACGGAACAGAACAGAGAGCCTAGGAAAATATCCCCATGTATAGGGAAACTTGGTATTTGACAGAGGGTGAAAATGATAGACCATTAAATAAACAGTACAAGAACAATTGTTTATGCATGTGGAAAAAAAGGTAAAATTAGAATTATGTCCACTATGCTCAATTATATTCCAGACGGATTAAAGACCTAAATAAGAGCACGAGGCTTTAAGTCTTTTAGAAGAAAATATTGGAGAACATAAGAAAGGTTTTTGCAAATAAGACCAAATAAAAGGAGGAGCCTTTAAAAAAGATTAGTATATTTGACATCATTAAAATTTTAAATTTCTATATTTTGGAAGATATAATAAACAAACAAAGACAAACCATACACTGTGAAAAGGTCCTTGCAACATATGTAACAGATAAAGAATAGGTACTCAGAATACATAAATAATGTTGACAAATCAGTTAAAAAAACTCAGTAAAGGGGCTGGCCCTGTAGCCGAGTGGTTAAGTTCGCGTGCTCCACTGCAGGCGGTTCAGGGTTTTGCTGGTTCGAATCCTGGGCGCGGACATGGCACTGCTCATCAGAACACGCTGAGGCAGCATCCCACATGCCACAACTAGAAGGACCCACAATGAAGAACATACAACTATATACTGGGGGGCTTTGGGGAGAAAAAGGAAGAAAATAAAATCTTTAAAAGAAAAAAACAGTAGAAAATTGAGCAAGGCTATAAACAGGCAATTCACACAAGAGGAAAGCTAAATGCAATAAAACATATAATAATATTATGTATGACAGTAACAAAAGAAATGCAAATTAAAACCTGTGAGATACCATTTCACTCTCATAAGACTGGTAAACGTTTTAAAGTTTGATAATTCCAAGGATATATGAGACGAGGGGAAGCAGCACCTGTCATGCGCTGGTGGGAGGGAAAATTGGGACAATTGAGTAATATCTGGTAAGACCGAAGAAAAAATTTTGAGCCGGCTCTTCTACTTCTAGTTATACTTGCCAAAAAAAAATTTCCCTCTGTGTACCAAGAAGGGTGCATAAGGATGTTAATTTCAGTACTGCTTGTGAAAGCAAAAATGAATTGGGAAAGAACCTACATATTTGGGGAATAGAAAAATAAATTCTACAAGTGAATATTACATAGTAATTTTTTACATTGTAATTTACAGATATATCAACTTGATATTAACATAGATAAAACTAAAAGCCGGAGGTTTGAGTGAAACATTTATTAAATCTGGCAGTGGAAATATGAGTACCTATTAGATTTTTATCTAACCTTTTTGTATGCATGAAATATTCAATAATTTTAAAATAATAACAAATTACTATTTTACACAATATTAATCAGAATAGGCCAAATCCAGGAATGTCCTCAATTATTTTCCTCTTGTGAATTAGCCAGTGTGGACAGCAGCCACAGCATTTTGCCACAAACTGATCAATAAATTCCTTCATTGAATTTCTGCTCATAATTTTTGTTCAACATTAGGGTGTATCACCAATTAAAACAGTATCTGTTAAATGTCAAAATAATAAAACAACTCTTTTGCCTAAACAGTGAAATGATCACCTTCCTTCGGACATGTTATGAAGAGCTCTAAAAAGACAACTCACAAATTACCTAGGTTTCAGGCCAACTCTCTTTGTCACTGATGAGTCTCTGGAGAACTTGGGAAAGCTACATTTCCTCTTTGACCCTCAGTGTCGTCTTCTGTGTAATGAAAGTTTGGACCAGGGGATCCCAGAGAGTACTAATACCTGTAACTCAGTGACCTACAATTTACTTGAGAACAAAAAAGTAAACTTAAGCTCAAGCATCGCCAGCTCAAGCAAAAGAGGAAAAAAAGTTTGTTGATACACTAATAATTCCCGAAAAAGAGAACAGCTGCTAATTAAGTGAACAAAATAGGTGATTAAATTGAGAATTTAAGCCCCCTCATAAACACAGAGCATAATCTATTGATTTCCTGGTTTTTGAAGGTCAGTAGCTGATTGAAGAACTTAAGCAACTGAATTTAGAATATTTACAAATATCCAACTTTCAAAAACCTAGGTTCTTTTTGAAGTCAGACTGCTACAAGCAGACTAATCAGTTTCGATTTAACTTCAAGACATGTCCATAACTGATTACCCAAATCCTTCTATTTTTTTCTCCCGATGGTGAAATGCAAAAGTTTTAAATACCTCTGTAATTATAGTAAACATAGACAACAATCTCTAAAATTGCAGCATACTATTTGGTGTCCCTAACCTATGGGCTGTCTATAAAGAGCTGGATTAAAAGGGGCCATCTGGGAAGTGGAATTAAACGCCAGATTCCAGGTGTTTGAGAGGCAATACAAAGGTATTCTCTTCTTTTCAGTAGTAAATGAAAATGGTTTTCATATGAGCTTTTTTCTAGCTTATATACAAAAAACCTGGAAATCTGTCTGAGATTATGTTATAAACGGGAAGAAAGTTTTCAGTTTTGAGCTAACAACTGGATATAAGAGCAAACTAGCCTTGATGATCCTGGTATTTTAGATGGTTTCCACCCCCTCCGACCTCCCAACACCCACAGGAAATCTAGAGTAATCCAAAATTCTATAAAATAGGACCCATGATTAAAATAGTATGTATTCAGGGGGCCGGCCCCGTGGCGGAGGGTTAAGTTCACGAGCTCTGCTTGGGCGGCCCAGGGTTTCCACAGTTCAGATCCTGGGCACAGACGTGGCACCGCTCACTCATCAAGCCATGCTGAGGCGGCATCCCACATGCCACAACTAGAAGGACCCACAACTAAAAATATACAACTATGTATCAGGGGGTTTGGGGGAGAAAAAGGAAAAATAAAAAGAAAATAAAATAGTATATATTCAGCAATCATTATTCTTTATACACTGAGACTTATTTCATCCATCTTTTTTGTTTTTTTTGTTTAGTGGTCTTCCCCTCTGTTCCCACCCCAACCTTCCTGTTTTTGGTTAGCATAGAAGGTTTTTCTATGTTGACGTGGAAGCTATAGGTTATTTTCTATTCTTCTAGAGATTTCCCTAAACATATATACTTAGCCATGTGCTTTTCTAACCAAGTCTAAATTAGTCAGTGTCTCTGTCCTGCAAATGAACAAGATGATGACCCTAGAACATGTGAACACTTCCCACCTCCATAAAGTTATTACTATCTAGCTTTGGTTTCTTATTTTTTAACCCAAGATGGGATTATTATTTTTAATAGTCCAATTGTTCTTTTTAAATTTACCAGCATCCTTTAACTTCTGTGCTCACTGTTGTTTATTGCATTCCTCCCATCCCCTCTAAGGATTCTCATCTTTATGGTATAATTGCTTTTTTAGAAAAGACGTGGGTATAATGTATGCCTGAAAATATCTTTAGTTTACCCTTACCCTTGAATACCCATTTAGCTGAGAATAGGACTGTAGATTGCCAGTGATTTTCCCTCAGGACTTTGAAGATGTTTGCTTCATTGCCCCCTGAAATCTATGATTACAGATGTGAAGTCTCCTGGCAAGCTGATTTTCTTGGTAGGTAATCTTTCTCTGAGATTAGGTAGTCTTGGAGATTTTCTCTTTATCCTTGACATTCTGCTGTTTCACTTGGAGGTGGATTTATTTTATTTAAGTTGCTTGACACTTGAACTGAACTTTCCATCTAAGGATGCATGTCTCTCTTTAATTCAGGAAAATTCTCAGCCGATTTCTTTTCAAATGTAGCCTCTTCAAGACTCCAAGACTGCCTTTAATCTCATCTTCTACACAAACTAGCTTCTCTAAATCTAACGTCCACGTCCTTTCAGAGTGTATGACTTTGGCTAAGCTCCTTTCAAATTCCAAGGCTCAGATAATAGGAGAAAAATTCTAAGACACGTGTCTCCAAATTGATAGAGCCTATAGATTGCCTGAAAAATGGCTTTACAGGTCCAGCCCAGTGGCATAGTGGTTAAGGTCGCCTGCTCGGCTCCAGCAGCCCAGGGTTCACGGGTTCGGATCCCAGGCATGGACCTACATACCGCTCATCAAGCCATGATGAGGCAGCATCCCACCTACAAATAAACAAAAAAAATATAGGAAGATTGGCCCAGATGTTAGCTCAGGGACAATCTTCCTCACCAAAAAACAAACAAACAAACAAAATGACTTCACAAGGATCCATAGCAAGGTCCATCATAGTGAAATTATGGAGCAATGGGATAAAGTCCCTAAAATATTCATTTCACAGTAGTACTGGAAACACAGAAACCACCAAATGTTTAACTGAAAGGCAGTTTCACTTTTCGGAAGGTAAACTTGACACACAGAGAGATTAAGGACGATTTCATTTCAAGCCCTTGTCAGATTCAGGACTAAACCCAACATTTCCTGAATTTCAGCAAAGTTGTCTTAATGCTATTCTGCATTACCTTCCCAAAACATTAGAAATATCTTAGCTATCCCGTCAAAACTCATGCTCTGCTCATTTTCTAATCCAACAGGGGAAGATCTTGAATATCGGGGGGCAGAAAGGATCTTTGGAACACCATTGGAGTAACAAGAGGTTAACTGACTCGCCCAGGAACATGGATAATTTAGCCCTAAAACATTGGCCCTGCCCAAGCAGCCAAACAAGATGGATTAAAAGAAAAACTACTGGAAATATTATGAATTAAAAGACCTATTCAGTTGAGGAGCTGAATATTTGCTCGCTGTATAAGCAAACCCACACTGATTTTCTGTGGGTGGCGGCAAAAAATAAGGTTTCTACGAATTTCTTCAGAACTGTATTATAAGAGCTAATTGGTGGAGACTGATTTAACTAGGAGAGCCCTTTCGTGGGCTAAAGAGTTTCTAATCATAAGTACCAGAGAAAACTGATGACTGATTAAAGGAAAAACAAAAAGGAAAATCAAGCATGGAGGTAATTAGCCAGACGAATAAACTATGCCAGGAACATGATTGTTCTTTGAAAAGAAAAGATAAATGGAGCTAAACAAGAGTCACGCACTACTTTAATCTATCAATTGATGAGTAATTTCAGTATTGCAGTTTGTGCTATATGGCCAGCTCTCTACCAGAGGTATCATGGGAAAAAAGCCCCCAAATTATTAGCAGCTGAGTTAATAAATACAATACATTGTGTTTTCTTTCCACCTTCACAGCAAAACTAAAAGGAGAGCTTGCAGAGAAGAGATCTCATTTTGTCAGCTCTGGGTGAGGCAAAGCAGGATGTAATTGGACTTTGCCCACAAGTATATAAAGAAACAATTCTAAGTCAAACAAATACAGATCCTCAGCCTGGTTAAAGAGCCCAGAAAGAACAGTTCATAAGCAAGAGAAGAGAAGGGGCACTTCTTAGCTGAGCCTGGAAGGAAGAATCAAATGAAAATAAAGAAACATGGCTATGTTAACGTGAAGATGAAAAATATCCTTAATCTTGCTGAAGAAAAGTGAGATTGTCAGTATTTCTGCAGTGGTAAAGAAAGCAAGCTTGGGGGTTTATAGAGAAATGTCTTTGAAACAACCATTAGGGGATGGAGTTAGGCCGGGAATAGAGGAAGAACAAAGAACAGACTTGATGTACAATGACCAAGGAGGAAATATAATTTTTTTGTGGGCCATTTGGGTTTAATTACGAGTCTTTCTTTAGCAGCTCTCTGTGGTTAGGAGCAATAGACAAAAGAGGGGGCTCAGAGGGCAGGCGGATCTGATTAACAGGATCAGAAAAGTCCAACAGGCTGAGAAGATCACCTTGAAGTTGTTGACTATTTAGTCCCTGGTGAGGAGGGAGTCTAACCTGGCCAGGGGAAATGAACCATCAAGACTGACCGTTAGGGGACCAGCCCACTGGCGTAGTGGTTAAGTTCGCATGCTCAGCTTCAGCTGTCTGGGGTTCGTGGGATTCGGATCCTGGGCGCAGACCTACACACCGAGCATCAAGCCACACTGTGGTGGCATCTCACATAGAAAACAGAGGAGGATTGGCACAGATGTTAGCTCAGCGACAATCTTCCTCCAACAAAAAGAGGAAGATTGGCAACAGATGTTAGCTCAGGGCCACTCTTCCTCGCTGGAAAAAAAAATGTTTCTCAAAAAATTTAGCTAACTTTCTGCTAACAGGAGCACAGCTGTAGTAGAGAACTTGGAATGTGACCCATGGGCCTAAATCATTGGCATCACCTGAGATCTTGTCAGAAATGCAGAATCTCAGAATTCAAGATATTCTCAATCAAATTTGCATTTTAACAAGACCTCCACACATCATTCATATGCACATTAAAATTTGAGATGTGCTGGAATAACAGAAAAGTCAATGGCCTAGAAGACCCAAGTTCTACTTTTCATTCATTCATAAACTTAAAAAATATATTTATTGAATCCTATTATGTTCCTGGAACTGTTTTAAACGCTGGGGAACAGCAACGATTAAGACAAATCCTTGCTTAAATTCTACTGAAAAGACAGTCAATAAACCACAAAACAAAATATTTCAGAAAATGTGTGTTCAATAAAACAGGTAAAAATATTATGAAAAAAAGGTCAGAAGCTATTTTAATTAGGGAATTCAATAAATACTGAGCAGAGTCCTGAATAACGAGGTGACAAGCAAAGCAGGGGTGAGAGCACAGAGGGAATAGCAATGGAACTGCAAGTGTAAAAGCCCAGAGGCAGGAGCCAGACCGGAAGTCCACTTTCACACGTCTGGATCAGAGACTCCTCTTCTCCAAAATAAAGATATTGGACCAATGATCCCTGAAGTCAGTAATTCTCGGATTTCATGACTATTTTTAAGATGACTATTCTTGAGTGTTCTAGGGAGAAAACAGAATTGTATTTTTAATGGGAACAAACCATGGCTACATTTTTAAGGTAGCACGTATTAAAATGGCCACATATCAGGGGTTCTAATCAGCATTTAAGTTAGCTCATCATTCGTAGATCTATTCTTCTGGTATTTTCTCGCCTCCCATCCCTCAACTCATACAGACAAGTCAAAGATCATTGATAGGAAGTGCTTGTATCTAGGACTCGTTCCCATCACTGTCCCCTTCATCTTCCATTTATTAGTGATGCATTAGACAGTGGACTCCATCTGCCGAGGAGGCCAACATCCCAGCAGTTGAGACTGGAGATGAGGTTCTGCTATTTAGCAAGCAGGCCGAGGAATACCTAAATCCAGCCCCATCAAACATCCCCTGAGTTTCATTTGGAAACTATTCACACATAAAACAATACAAAATGAGAAATACGGAACCACGTTACACATCTCTCTTGGCAAGGTTCGCTTGGAGCGCATGGCTTGGGCCCAAAATCTCCAGGGAGTTTTACCTTCCTCTCAATCCTAAATCCACCCTTTATCCAGCTGCTGAGAGGAAAATAATGGGCATCCTGCCAAGCTCATCTCCAGCTACTCCTGCTACGTTTGTGATCCCATTCCACCGAAATGAGTTTCATTCCTCAAACCCACTTCACTCCCACTTATATCTAAGCCTTAAGATGCGCTGTTCCCTCTGCTTAGAACACTCTTTCCACCCACAACTCTCTTCATCTCGCTACATTCTGCTCATCCTTTGGGTCTCTGGTCCTCTCCTATAGCTTCTTGTGCTTCCACTATCAGAGATTTTATCACACTGTATCCTAACGATGTGTTTAGTGGTCTGCAGCCCCCTAGGCTATTAAGAAACTTGAGGAGTCAGGTACATCTTGTTCAGCTTTGTTAAACCAGAACTGTATCTACAGTCACAGGTACACAATAGGCGCTTAATAATTATTTATTGAATGAATGAATGCAATTTCCATCTGTCCCTTTATTCACTTCTTTTAACCCTGCTCAACCATTTTTAGATCTGTGTTCTTCTTAGCAAACTTTCCTAATCTTTTTGAATAAGAGCAGTTTTCAGAATTGAAAACTTGCTCTCCTGATATCTTAATATCCAAAAAAAAGAATTTCTTTTCAAGAGTCCCTAGGAAGGGAACCACAGTATTTTCAAAAATGCAGGAGAACTAAAAAAAAAAAAATCCAGGAATCCATGACTCCTGTGACAGCTGAAATAAGTAGACTGCCTTAGTCATCACTATTCTCTTAAACCAGTTTGAGGAAACATGTTTTGCTTTTTGTTTTAAAGAGGAACAGATTGCTCAGAGTTTGGGGGAGCCAGACACGAATCAGAAAGCCCTTCCTCTTTCATATTCCAAGTCCTTGCTCTCTGCCCAGCCCTGAGATATTTAGTGAACTGGAGATGAAACAACCTTCTTTCTCTTCTCCAGGCAGCCTTGCATGGTGTTGAAGAGAGAAATCGTGAGCACTCCTCCAGCAGCCAGCCTCAGGAGGTTAGCACAGAAGGAGGAGGGCCAGGAATTCTGCTCACCATGGACACAGGAAGCTCTGAACCCAAGGGACCTGAATCTTGGGGAAGGGAGAGGGAATTGGGGTTGAAAATTAACTCTTCAGCTGCTGAACAAGCTCAGCAAGCTGTGGAATGATACTAGTCACCCGATCAAAGGAGAAGCAAGCAGCTGATATCTGCTCCAAAAGTCTTTCTGGCATTTTCCCTCTGGCTCTGGACCAACCTGTTCATTTTTTAATTTTTGGAAGTATATAGAAGGAAACCAACATTTGCTGAGCTCCTTTTTGTGCCAGGCAGTGTGCTAAGCACTTTACACGCATTGTCATACTTAATCATCCATACAACCACGTGAGGTATCTATTTTTATGCTCATTCTACAAACAAATTGATGCTCAGAGAAAGCAAGCAACTTAGCCACTTAATTAATGAATAGTAGAGCCCAGGGTTAAACCTAAACCTAATGAATTCAAATCTCAGTATTTTTTTCCTCCTGCCCCTGGGGATTTGTACCTTGAAATCATAGAAATGTTCCCAACCTTTTAGGTAGCGCAAAATTTAAAAAGATTCTACACAGCTCATAACATCACAACCAGAACCATTCTGTAGGTGACCCGTAGTTGATCCTAGCCAGAAGATTGTATCCAACTGTATTGTTCTGCTAAGACTTCTCTGAAAGAGCATTTTGACAAAGGTTAGCTGTTTACCCAAATAACCCAGCTTCCCTTAACAATTGAAAATGATCCCAACATCCAGAAATTGTGTTCTTATCTTAAACAACAGCTCTAAGCACTTAGAATTTCCCTTAGCATTGTGCATCTCTATAGCATCTATCCAGGGATCTTGTAATGATTTGTTTATCTTCCCCACTACAGTATGAGCTCCTAAACAGCATGGAAGGCAGAGAGAATAGGATCCACTTTTGTGTTGCTTAACCCAAGGCCTGGCACTCAGGGCCACTCATTCAACCTTTGTTGGATTGGATTGATCTAGCAGAGACCACAACTGTGAAAACAACTAACTATAATGCAATTTGAGAAGAGCTGCCATTAAAACAGGTTTAAGATGAGGTGTAAGCATATAAAGACAATCAGATAAATCTGTTTAGAGGAAAGGCTGTTTGGGAAAGTTGCCCAATGAAATGAGTTCACCAGGTGGGGGAGGAATAAGGAGAAAGGCATTTCAAATATGGAGAAGCTTAAGCAAAGGCAAGAAGGCAGGAAAGTATGGCAAGAAGCTGGAAGAGGGACCCATGGCTTTGTCTTCTTGTACTTTTGAGGGAGGCAGAGGAAAAGGAACAAGAGTCAAAAGAGTTAAGAATTTTTGTCAACAATACCAAAATGTACCTTCTTATTTCTTTACATTTGTGCTTAGTAGATCATTTAAGGTGTGGTTGTGGTCCAGAGGCTATGAAGCCTGGAGTGTGCTTATGAATAGGCCATCCTCTTAGACTTAGATATTAGATATTACTCCTAATATTGCTGGTAGGACTTTAGGGGGAAGGGAGGTGGAGCGACCCATAAGGGCAAAGATCATCAATACTGAGGAAAACTTTTTGGAAGATAGAGCCAATCTCCTCCTACTAAGAGTGAGAAATGAAGTGCTTCCCATAGCATTTATGCATCAACCAATCCCTGAACTAGTTCTTTCAGGATGCCCCATGGCCACAGCAATGAGGGGAAGTGACATTGACAAATTCAGACTCCCCGCCCACAGTCTAAGAAGTCCTAGAGCAGTGGCTCTAAGCCTTGCCTGCCCATCAGAATCACTTAGGGAGCTTTCCAATACCCTGATGCCCAGGTCCCACTACTGCCCAATTGCTTCAGAATCTCTGGAGAAGGAGCTAGGCATCATTATGCTTTAAAGCATTTTGGGTGATTCCAGTATGCAGCCAAGTTTGAGAACTGCTGGCCCAAAGAGTGGAGAAACTGGTGAGGAGTTGGGATGGTGAGATCGTGATTCAGGAGAGCTAAGGTGAGGTGATTCTCAGGCAGGTTGGCTGTGGATCCCACTAGGGAAAACCCTGATATAACAGATTGGCCTCTGTTAGCTGTGTAGTGAGAACCATGGAGATAAAGTCCATTTGGAGCCTGGTTACCATGCATGAAAGACACAATCTAATAATGGATCCTTGTTATGTAACAGAAAATTCTAATCTATTCTTATTCCCAAGGACAATAATGCAAATATCCTTCTGAGAAGAGCCGTGGCACTATGTGAGAACGTGGATTACAAAACGTGATATAGCACAATTGCAATTTCACAGATTGCTTGTCCATTAAATCATGTGATTTCGCCAACACCACCTACACTCCTGAATGTTTTACTGAACAACAGCATGTACTTACCAAAATAATAAGAGGGGGGACCCTTATTGATTTCAAAAGAAAATCCACCTTTGGGGCAAAAGGCAAATGTTTTTAAATAAATAAGTGTGTGTAAATATGCTTGTAATAGGCAAATAATAAAAACAAGGAGTTTCTTTTCTCCTAATCAGAAGAGGGAACCCTTTTTCCAAGGTTGACTCAAATGTTTCTTTTAATAATGCTTATTCAATTGATATTAGTGTATGATATTTACAGAACTCTTTAAATTTACAGATCAGAAAAGCAGCATTATGTATTAACTAATTAAAAGGAGCACATATTATGTCTGTAGTTTTAAAAACTTCATAAAGATGTTGTTTGACTATATATATCTACCTCTTGAAGGGCAGTGGTCTTCCTGAATATGTTCATGGACTGGTAAAATTTGGTACTTGATCAACAAAGCTGTATTGTAGATAATTATCTCAAGAATCTGGGTCAAGCGTCAGATCCTTTTAGAAATGGCATGCCAACTCTTTCAGTGTCTTCTCCATCACCATAGAAAAGAGTCAAGGAAGGCAAAAAGAAAATTTCTCCGAGGTGCATGGAGTTGCACAGCAGTAACTTTTCCTATACACAGAAACACTGAGATGAGTATTATATGCCTTCAATATTCCCTTTTATAATGCAAACCCTCTCCCCACCATAATTCACTGGGCTGCAGCACACAGATACTCCTTCTGAAGAGCCAAAGTTTGCTGTCCATGTCTGCAGCACCTCCTGAGAAAAGCCTGTGAACCAGTAGACTCTTCTGCCAAGAACCTTGGTAGGTTTGAAAATGAAACTCGGGAGCTGTGGATAGTTCAATTGAACCTAATTCATAGCCCTGGGAGGCCCCAGCATCTGGCTTACAAAATTACCATATAGGAATGTCGTGATAAAAGCCATGTACAGATTAGGTAAGTTACTTAGAAACAGTTTTTTTAATGCCGTTAATTTGATAGATTCAAGCACTCCTCAGTCCATGCTGTCACTCCTGGGTTCCTATCACCACTTCTAGCCAGCTGGCTCTATCTGCAGCTGCAACTGGCCTTATTTGTCTATTCTTTCTCCTTCAGCCTCAATCCAATGGAAAGTACTTCCTTTAGTTCTCTCTGTCTCTGGGAAGCAAAGTCTTTTTCTGTCCATGCCGTTGATAGCCTCCTTGGCTTTAGCTCCTCCCAGTCACCAGATCCTCATCTCAATAGGTTCTCTGAGCTCCAGCCACCAAGTCACCTTGCAGGAGTTCATGGGCTGTGCCTTTTCAATCTGTCATCTGAGCCTCTCTGAATTCTAATGATTTTCTCTTGGATTAATTTTATTAACTGATCCTGTCACCTTCAGATCATCCTAGGTTCTCGCCCCAAAGTTCTGCACATTCTCTTCTACAGCTTGGTTAAAGACTTTTGTCTTTTCTTTTCTTTTCTTTTCTTTTCAGTTCCATGAGAAAGAAACCCATGCACACTTGACAAACATAATGGAGGTTTTATTGGAAAGATCTAGGATAATGGAATCTAATGGTTTCATCAGAGATGGGGAACCAGGAAAAGCAAAGGAGGGGAAATCTTTTCTCTCGGCGCTCTTTAATATCTCCTCATCTCCTCTTTGCTTCCTTCTATTTCTTTATTGTCTCCCTACAAAATGGGGAAGACAGCCACACCAAAGCTCTCGAGTACATACTGACTCAGTTCAGACCCTAGAGTCTACGACCTAAGGACCCAATTTTAAAACAGCCAAACTTCGGTGAGCTATTTGCTCTTGGTTCAATAAGCTATGGCCTGATTAGGTGGGAAATCACAGTTTCTGGAGCAACGTGTGGGCGGAAGAAGATTGTTCTCAAAGGAGAGATCACATGAATACATATTATACTATACAAGCCCTACTTTTCCCTGTAATTTCTTTGGCCCTGCCAAAATTTAGGTTTTCAATCCAACTCTTCTAATGGATGCATTTTGTGCTAGGATGAAGTTTTCCAAACATTTTAAAAGCAAGGAAACCTCTCTTTTTTTCAACAAAATATTTTACTGTAACCCAAGACGTAAAACAGATAAAAAGCTGAGTTGTTCTGGTTGAATGGGAGTGGGGAGGGAGCAGAGCGCACCTCCTCCCTACATTTTGCTCCTTGGTGTCCCTGAAGCCCTGCCTCAGGCCCCTAGGGAAGCCACTGCTCTTGTGTTTATAACCAAAGATAGTCACTTCTATTACTATAAAAATATGTTCCACTTCTGTTCCTTGCCTTGTCAACTTTAGACAGTATCTTTTGACTGCCCACCATAAAAGATCTACTCAATTCTACTTTCTCGCACTCCCTTCCTAGTTTGGAGAGTTTAACTTATTTTTATTCCTTTTGTCACTACTGTTAGAGCTTTAAATATTATACTTAAAGAGTATTTTTTCTTTTTCCTTTATTTTTGGTAAGGAAGAGTTGCCCTGAGCTAACATCTGTTGCCAATCCTCCTCTTTTTTTTTTTTTTGCTTGAGGGAGACTAGCCCTGAGCTAACATCCAGGCCAATCTTCCTCTATTTAGTATGTGGGATGCCTCCACAGCATGGCTGATGAGTGGCATGGGCCGGCACCCAGGATCCAAACCTGCGAACCCGGGCCACCAAAGTGGAGCATGCAGAAATTTAACCACTCAGCCCCGGGGCCAGCCCCCAAGAGTATTTTTTCTTTTGACTTTAGGTAACATCTCATCTCTCCACCAACTAAAATAGCTCCCTTGCACTGCCCCCCTCTCCTCCTCCATTCCAATATATATATAAATATATCACTTTTAACATCTGAACACAGGATCATTAATAATAATCCTGGACACAGGATCAAAAGGGCTTTCTATCCATCATTTCTATTCCTCGATCCACTCTGCCACATAGTGTACTTATTCTCTCACTGGTTTGTGAATGCAAACTTCATTTTAGAGCATAAGCTCCTAAGAAGCCATGAGTGAGGTCTTTTATCTTCTTTTAAACTGCACCAACCACAGGGGAAAAAGCAGACAGATAGGGTGTGGGCCTGGAGGTGGTGGAAACCGTCATCACTGATTCGAGAAGCTGAAAATCTAAATTTGAAACACTCTGGGGAGAGAGAGAAGAGGAATGATTTCCTGCAAAAACTCAAGCATCCCTTAGATTTCATGGTCCGTTTTCCTTCACAAATGCCCCTATTTTTGTTATTCTACACAATACAACAGAACACTGTGACATTCAGGCACTAGTAGAACCGTTTTCAATTAGCAGCAGCCAGTTTCCTGGTGGCTTTGTCAGGGAGATCCCACGCCATAACCACAGACAGATATTGTATTGTCTATGAGATGCTCATACTATTTTCCTTGTTGTTGATAAGTCAAGTCATCCCACAGTCTCTTCCTCACACTGTCTTCTACTTTCCCAGCCCTTCTATGAGGCAAATGAAGTTACATTTTCAATCCACATTCTCCATCGACGTTACCTCCCTCTGTAAATGATTTTCTTAATAATACACTGACTCTCTTGGGCTCACTTTAGTTTCCAGATAATTGGCCAGTATAATTCAACACTCATGTTGGAGAAGGTGCTGAAAAACTGAAGAGGGAAGAAAACTTTAATTAGTGCTAAGCTGTCAGTGGCCTTTATAAGTGATGATAAAACATTAAGAATACTCAGGCAGAACAGCTTATCCTGTAGTGTCAGGAATAGGGAGGGGCCACCAGGGCTTCCGAGGGATAGCCTTCCCTGGAGTTTTCCTCCCCTTCTTTAATTGTTCTTATTTGGCTATGGGTTTAGGATGGCTCAGTCAATGGGCAAGAGGGCAAGATTTTACGAGCTTTCAAATTACCATCTAGGCGAGGTACATTAATTATCAAGTACTTAATTTATTTTGAGTGCCTACTGGAATTTAGGAACGTTTTCAAGTGTGCAATCTTATTTGATCTTCTCAACAATACTGTGAAGTAAAAAAGGCACATATTCTGTATTCACTTTATTTTGCAGATTAGGAAGCCATGATTTGTAGGAATTAGGTACATTTCAAAAAGTCACATAGCTAAGATGTAGCAGAAGCCTCTTTATACCAAACCATGTTGTCTTTTCCACTTGCTGCCCAGGATTGCACCAGCAGGCCCTCTGGGAATGACAAAGTTTAATCAGTAGTTTAGCAAACAGATTCATGAGGTATAATCACCAAGCAACTTCATACTGGCTCACATTCTCCCTATAAAGGTTAATCAATGGGGAACGTTCTTCCTCTGACTTAGATGAAAACTCAAAAGTCCCATGATTCTTCTGATCGCTCAGATACTAAAAAATCAAGCTGCCCTTTCAAGTTGCAAACACAGTCTCAAATTCATAATTAAGTGAATCGAATTACATGCAATAATCAAAACTTCAAACCAGATTTGGAATTAAAACTCCTCCTTCCCCTCCTCCCGTAAGACTTTTGACGGGTGGGAGGTCAGGAAAGCGGTGGGGACAGGGAAAGGGGACTCCTTGTTCCGTCCCTTCTCCATTTTGCTAATCTGGTTGTGATCTTTTCTTCCAAGGCCAGAGGGTGTTGAAAGGAGAGAGGAGAGATGGAGGTGGGCAGGAAAGCTCTCACCTTATTAGAACTATCACAAAACAGTCCTGCAGTCTCTGGTGAATAACCCTGATTCTTACGAGCTGTTTTGTGGATTCTTAGACAGAAAGAGCCCTATCACTGAGGACTTCTGCTCAGAGATTCCCTTGATGTGAGTCATGTGCACTCCTCCAGTTCATCCGTCTAAAGCAAGCCGGCCTGTCTGATGCCTTTTAGATTTCTCAAACAGGAGGAAAACTCAAGTCTTCTCTGTATCCTAATTTCATATCAAGCTCAGTGAGTGTTCCTAATAAGGCCCTTGCACTGGGCTTACAATAAGGTGCAAGTACTTCATCCTGCTCCCTTGGGGAGTATTAGAATCCCAGCTGAGCTCTCTCCAAAGAAATTCTCTTTAAAATCCTTCCTCAATTCTGTTTTTTCAGACCCTCAATGTAGGCAAGAGTTGCCAGTCACATAACTGGTTTTGAGATACAGCCTTTGAAACTTTACGTTTTGACCTGGAACTTCTCCAGGAACTATATCTGTTAACACTATGCACCTTGGTCAGAATTTTCAAATGTTACATCCTATTATATCAAGAAAGTATAAAATGTGATCCCTGCTCTTGAAGAGTTTCCTTTCTAACTGGGAAGGCAACCAACATCTGAAACTACATAAGGATAGAAACAGCATCAGCCGCAAGTGCTGCAGATGCTCAGTGAACAGAGAATTGCCATGGGCTAGAATAACATTCTAGAAGTCTTATAACAAGCAAAAAACAAGAAGAAAGCAAGCGTTCCAGAGAGGAAAATCACCATTAAAAAAGAAAAGCATGTGATAAAAATGATCATGATATTTTCACTAGCACCCAAAATTGTCTCCTCTCTCCATCTATTGTGATAGCCTTGGTTCAGGTCACCATTGCCATTCACTTGATCAACGCAATGGCCTCTTGGTTAGTCTACTTAAGCTTAATATTCCTCCTCCCTGCCACCTTCTCCCAGGCCATTCTCATCATCTGGATGATACTTCCCTCCAGATTCATCTTTGGTTGTTTCTCTTATCCAGACATCCCAGAAGTTCCCCTAAATCTCTGTTATTTTGCCTCCTTTTTCCGTACTATTCTCTCCATCTGACTCTCCTACTTTCACCTCCTCTTCACCTGGTATGTTTGATGATTGACCTACATTCTTCATCCATTCCCATCTCCTCTTAGTGTATCTTCCTTTGTATAGCAGAGCCTAGAAAGCTGAAAATCACATTTCCTGGATGCCCGTACAGCTAGGGTTCTGGGTGTGAATTAGACTTCATAAATCAGATGCAATCACTTGAAAATCAGAAGGATGAAATGAAGGAGAAGCCATATTCCAGCTGTGTGTTTCCTTTGGGCCAGAAAAGTTGTGCAGATATGGATATTTCTGAATTCCAGTACCCAGCTTCCAGATTCATGGGTGTTGTCCACAGCAGTGGCTCCCTGATTCCAGCTTCCTGACTCCTGCGTCTCAATTACAGCACCATGTTTTTGAAATCAATAAGTCCAGAGGACCTCTTGAATCTCTCCTTCTGATTGTGACAAGATAGTAGCTCCCATAACAGGTGACAAGTCTGTGAGTCATTACCGGAGGTTCAGGCTACAGCCCATTCTTCTAGCTCTTCCAATAACTTGAAAAGCACATAAATCCCTATATTTAATCCCTTCCTGCTTAAAATACTTAGAATGCCTTCTTTTTTCTATACAAAAGCTTGTTTGGTTCACCTTCTAATGTCAAGTTATTCTATATGCCCTAATTCAAATGTTCCTTCGTCTAGGAAATCCGAGTCATCCGCAAGCAGGAGGGTATTCCAGATGGAAGTTTACATTTTCTTCTGTAAACTTTCATAGCATGCTATACATAT
This sequence comes from Equus quagga, assembly GCF_021613505.1. NCBI lineage: Eukaryota > Metazoa > Chordata > Mammalia > Perissodactyla > Equidae > Equus > Equus quagga. Next base: position 35,893,562 of record NC_060268.1, read on the forward strand.
GGTTATCATTGCATATATCTCAGAAAATAGGATTTTCATAATATTATCTTTCTTCCTTACTAGACTTCCCTACTTTCCTTGCAGAAAGAGAGACTTTGTCATACTGATTTTTGTACCCCAAGCTCCCAGCACAGTCCGTAGTACATGATAAGACTTCAATGTATGTTAAATGAATTAATGTCTCCTTGGAAGGATGGATGGATGGATGGATGGATGGAGTGGAAATATGCCCTCAGACTGAAGCGAATGATAATCTTTAGTGAATCACTTCTTTTCTGTTGATACATAGCTTATAATTGGTTTTTTTGGTCTTCATACTGAGAAAATTTTTAGAATATCTCCTACTAACTCATGGAAGTCAAATAAGGGGACTTTCTTAATTACCCTTTCTGAAGCAGTGCTACAAAGGAGGAAGCATACAATTGCATGCATATTTTCCCCAGATTTAGCTCCATAATGAGGAACCAGAAACTCAAACAAAAATAGAAATGTGTTTTCCTCTTTTTTTAATATAAAATGATGTTACCATATAATAAGTACTATGCTGGAATAGTATTTAATTGGCATAAAAAATGAGAAAAAAACTATATCTAAAAAGGTAGGCTGTGTGTCTATTAAATACAATAGTCAATAGTAATAGTAACTATTTTTGGTGTATATATATCCATTTTACAGTCAGGAAATTGAGCTTTAGGTAATAAGGAACAAAAGAACTGGGATTCAAACCTGACTCTGACAAAAGACACATCTTAAACATTAAGATGCATAAAGGTTTAAAGTACAGGGATGGAAAAGATATACCATACCAACTGTACCCAAGAGAAAATTGGTGTAATGACAGCAATACCAGATTAAGAAGATTCTAAGGCAAGTAGTATGACTAGAAATAAAGAGGAATATTTTACATTGATAAAAGTGTCAATTCAATAGAAGTCATAAATGTCTACGCATTTAACAACATAGTTTCAAAATCTATAAAGCAAAATAGTTAAGTTTATAATAATAACTGAAAATTTTAATGTATCTCTTTCAGTAACTGATAGAATAGGCAGATGAAAAATCAGTAAGGATATATGAGATTTTAACACTATAATTAAAAACTTGATATAATTAATACATACATAACACTATACCCAACAACTTTGTCTTATACATTCTTTACAAATGCACATGGAACATTTACTAAAATGGATCTTATGCTAGGCCATTAAAGAAAGTCTCAACTAATTTCAAAGGATACAATCACACAGAGTAAATTCTTGGCCCACAGTGGAATTAACCTAGAAATCAATAACAGAAAAGTAACCAAAATATCCCAAAATATTTTTAAATTAACCAATATATTTCTAAATAACCCATGGATCAAAGAAGAAATCACAATGGAACTTGGAAAATATTTTTAGCTAAATGATAATGAAGTCTTGACATAGCAATACTTACGGTATGCAGTTAAAGCAGTGCTGAGAGTGAAACATATAACTTTAAATGCATATATGAGAAAGAAAAAAAGATTAAAGTTTTCATCTCAAGAAACTTGGCTGAAAAAAAAAACACAGCAAATTAAACCCAAAGGAAATAAGAGCAGAAATCAATAAAATAGAAAGTAAACATACACCAGAGAAAATTAACAAAAGCAAAAGATGGCTCTTTGAAAAGAAATTTAAAAATTGCTCAAGCCCAAGAAAAATTAAAAAAGAAAACACAACTTCCTGATATCATATATAAAAAGAAAGACTTCATGACAGGTTCCACAGACATTAAAAAGATAATAAACAGATAATAAATATATTTGAGTTTAGACAAAATGGAAAAATTTCTTGAAAAACACAATTTACCAAAAATGACTAAAAAATAAATAGAAAATCTTAATAGTCCTGAATCTATTGAAGAAATTGAATCCATAATTAAAACAACAAAAACTCCAGCCCCAGATTTCTCCAGTAAAATTATTCCAAATATTTAAGGAAGTAAGAACAATCTTATGCCGACTCTTTCTGATAATGGAAAAGAAACACTATTTCCCAATTCATTTCATAAGGCCAGCGTGACCTTGATACCAAACTTGACACTAACATTACAAGGAAGGAAAATTACAGGCCAGTATTTCTATGGACATAATGCAAAACTCCCAAACAAAATATTAGCAAAGTGAATCTGTGGATACAGAATAAGGATAATAACTACATTTCAGTCAGGTAGGGCTTATTACGAGAATGCAAGGTTGGTAAAGATTTGAAAATCAATAATAATTAATAGAATAGAGGAGAAAATCCATATGGTTATTCCAATAGAGAAATAAACTTGAGTCAGTCTGACTTAAAATTCTAGGCTTTAAAAAAGTAACTGAACAGCATTATATGGATAAGCAATGCTTTCAGCTAAAGATAACAGAAAATAATAAAACTGAGCAAAAAGTAGCTCAAAAAAAGGGGGGTTCATGAAGTCTAGAGATAGGCAGTTAAAGCTGTTTCAATATTTAATAATATCATCTGGGATCCAGACTCTATCCTCCTGCTTTGTCACTTTTTGAAGCATCTGTAATAGTGCCTGGCACCATAGTAGGTGTTCACTAAATGTTTGTTGAATGAAAGAATCAGTGTGTTAATCTTCACCCTAAAGCTTATTACATAATGGCCACAAGACAAGCCTAATGGCCTCAGGTCCATGTTCCAGGCATGGAGAAGAACAAAGCAGAAAGGAGTATGGTGCCTATATACAGAAAGCCAGAAACGCTCAGCTTCCATCTCCTTGTATAGAACTGACTCATTTGGTCACCTGATTGAGAGAGAATTCGGTGAGTAAGTATTTCTAGCTGAGCACATTACCACTCTGAAAAACAAATAGAGTCTGGTACTTAAGACAAGAGAGACCAGGTACTGGGTCCCTCTGTACAGAAGGCACAATGCTAAGGACTGTTAAATCCGCAGTGTTGAGTAAGAAGGGCACCATCTCTAGGGAGATTGAAGTTTAACAAGGAGATAAGTAGAAAGCAGCCATAATACAGGGAAGAGTAAGACAACAACTATGCAAGAGGGTCACACGAAGGGCTCTTGGACATCAAAGGCAGAAAAGACCATACCTATGAGGGAGACTGGAACATCTTCAGAGAATAAAGCTTTTGAGAAGCTTTAAAGATGGCTAAGATTTCCACAAGTGGCAATGGGCAGTAGGATATTCTAGCTGGAAATGCACCAGCAAAAGCAATTCGGCAATATATCTGGTATCTAAGGCACAATAAATGTACACTACAGTATCAGATATCCATAAGGATCTATTTGCAGATAAACCTAGAAACATAAATTTGGACTATACCATAGGGGCACTGAATGCTTGGTAAAGAATTTAAACTTAATCCAATTGACAAGAAAGAGACAATGAAGGATTGGGGGCAAAGAAATGACAAGATAGATGTAGGACATTTTTTCCTCCCAGTTTTATTGAGAAATAATTGTGTGATATTGTGATTTATAATAGTGTATATTTGGTCTTCCTCCCCATTTCTAGCACAGAGCTCCTAAAACCTTTGGAATTTCTGAAGTGATGAGAGCAACGAGGGTGTGTTATGTTAAGGAGGTGACTTTTGGGAAATACCTGAGGACGGGGCTGGTTGCCAGGAGAACCAACCATGTGATTAGAGGACTAGAACTTTCAGTCCCTCCCCCCAACCTCCTGGGAGGGGAGGTGGACTGGAGGTTGAATCAATCACCAATGGCCGATGATTTAATCAGTTATGCCTATGTGTGAAGCCTCCATAAAAACCCCAAAGGATGGGGTTCAGAGAGCTTCCGGTTTGGTGAACAGGTGGAGATTCAGGGAGAATGGCACACCTGGAGAGGGCATGAAACTCTTTGCCTCTTCCCCATACCTTGCCCTATGCATTTCTTCTACCTGTCTGTTCCTGAGTTATATCCTTTTATAATAAACTGGGAATCTACTAGATAGAATGTTTCTCTGAGTTCTGTGAGTGGCTCTAGGAAATTAATTGAACCCAAGGAGGGGGCCACTGGAACCTCCGACCTATAGCCAGTCAGTCAGAAGCCTAGGTGGCAACCTGGACTTGCGACTAGTGTCTGAAGTGGGCTGGAGGACAATCTTGTAGGACTGAGCCTTACCCTGTGGGATCTGACACTATCTCCAGGTAGATAGTGTCAGAATTGAGTTGAATGGTAGGACATCCAGCTGGTGTCAGAGAATTGCTTGATGGTGTGGGGAACCCCACCCCCCAGATTGGAACTAGTACTGGGACCCTTAAATTTTCATTTAACATTGTGTTAGTTTAAGGAGTACAACATAATGACTTGATATATGTAAATATTGTGAAATGATTTTATTTGTGGTACTTTTGCAAATTTATTCTGATACCTAAAATGTTTGGAACAGGGAGAGAAGTTTCTAGGACGTTGTGATTGTCCTGGAAGAGATTGTCCTGGGGAGAAGTCAACATTCCAGGCTTGAGGAAGAACAAAGCAGAAAGTTCTCAGTGCTGTAATGGTTTCAATCAAGTGATAAGGTGAGCAAGAAAAGGAAAAGCTGAGTGAGAAGACCCTGGAGAGGAAGAAGCATTTGGATCTGGCAACTGGCTGGATACCGAGAAGAGAGAAAAGGTGGTGACAGTCTTAAGCTTCACTAAAAAAAGAATGGTGATGTCATTACCAGGAGAAGGGGTGGTGTTAAGAGGACATCTAAGTGAATTTGTTCAGCCAACCCAAAGCTACAGCATTAGGACTTATCCACATGGACATGAAGAACTTCTATGAAGGAGCAAGCCTAGGAAGAAGAAACCCAAGGCAACATCTTGGAAGAAGTTTGGTGGATGGAAAATTTAAGAGGAGCCAGTGAAAAAATGAGACAGGAAATGTAAGGAGGAGGAGTTAGAAATGTGAACATCAGCAGAGGCCAGGGCCTTTCTGGCATCAAAAACAGAAGCAACAGATTTTTGTGAAGTACTCGCTTATTATCTATGTACCTCATCTGATCCTAAATTCCTTAAAAACCAGAAATGTCTAATTCATTCTTGTGTTTCCAATGCATAACACTACGCCTGCCACTGAAGAGTCAAGTAATACAGAGGGAGAGAGGGCAGTTGGAGGGGGGAAAAAAGGAGTTTGGAGGGATAGAGGAAGAAACTAAAAACAGTTGGGCTGGTGATTAGGAGAACGTTTTCAACAGATGGTGGAAGTACAGGCCAGGCTGCAAGTGGTTAAAGGTGTGACTGCCACAGAGTGAAGACCATGGGTACAGATGGCTTTCTCAGAAGGGCGGGTGGTGAAAGGATTGAGAGTGCATCTAGAAAACTCAGGGACAAATTTTTGTTTGCTTGCTTTTATTTTGTTTATTGTGATGGGAACACAATTTGAGATATTGTTCTATGTGTTTTCCTTCCGAGATTTAAAGTATTCAGTTGGCTCCATCCTCACTAAAAAGTCTTCTGGGCTTTTTTTGTTGTTGTTCTTTCAAGCTCTTAAGCCCTTAGGGGAAATTAGGGAATTTGTGGTTAAAGAACCAATTTCTTGAAGAAAAATGAAGGGAGACATATTTCTCTCAGACTAGAGTTTTCCACAGCCAGGGCAGGAGGAGGAAATAGAAAGTCTGTGGATTCCCAGAGCGGAGATGAGGGCCTGCCTCCCAGCAGCCCCAGAGAAGGAGGTAAGAGCTGAGAGACAAGGGCCGTGTGATCTGTCTGGGGGTACAGGATGCCGGGCAAGTTCAGCAAAGATGCCTACGTGCCAAGGAGCGTGGAAACAAACTTCTCAACGGTGACTTCTTCATTCTCCCTCCATTCTCAGGCCTTCCTACTCCAGAACTTCCACTGTGGGGAAAGAGTAAACCCTAAGAAGGAAAGAAGTCAATTTTTTTTTAACCACATCAGCAGAATGGGGCTTTGAGTCAGAAACGAAGTTGCATTATAGAAAGGACAGAGAGGTAGGCTTTGCGCTAGGTATGTGGACCAAGCTCTGCTGGAGCAGGCTTGTAGGCAGAGGAGCAGGGGCCTCAGAAACTGCAAAGTTCACAGAGTTAGAAGGCCCATGGACACACATCATGATACAGGCAGTACCCCAGACATGTCCAGCTGGACTGCCCTGAAAGAGAGGACACGATGGGTAGACGGAAGTTAATGAAAATCTCCTCAGATGGTTTCCATTTTTTTTAAGTGAATTTTGGGGCCAAGTGACTGAAAGAGAGAAGAGAAAAGGTTTGGAACAGCAATCCTGAGGAGTAGTCTGAAAAGACGGACAAATATGTATACGGGTGAGCAGCAAGGAGTGCCCAGTGGCCTTTTAAGAGCATGCAGTCTGCAAGAATGGAAATCAGCATGTGTTTATGCATTGATTTATCTGTGTTTATATTCTGCCTTGTTCCACAAAGAATAGTGGTTTCTTACAGGGCACACATAAAATAAATCAGAAAATAAATAAAATAAAAAATCAGAAGCAGAGAGAATATATAAATATATAATAGAATAGAATTCACAAGCAGGATGCTCTAGGCAACACAATTCTGTGTGTTTCTCCAGCCAGCGCTCAGCCACCTGTACAAAGGATCAGGGAATGATAAAGCTGGGTGTTCTGTGGGACTAATGCAAGAACAAAGAGGAAAGTATGAAAGTGCAGTCCTCAGCTGCTCATGACAGTGACCTTTGTCAGCTGACTGAAATAAAAATGGGATGCATGGACTGAAAGAACTGGGGAGAGCGAACTACAGAATACAATTAAGACAAATAGTAGGAAGAGATGGAAACATAAACAGAAGCTTGAGATCAAAGACTGCATGGTGCAGACTATATGCTTAGATGCTAGCTAAGGGAAGTCCACTTAAGAGACCTCTGTGGACTAGTTAGCGATGGCTTACTCTACCCCTGAAATCCAATTCTTCCAAGCTAGATAATAACAGAATCCTCAAACCGGTTCTGAACTTTTAGCCACGGAGTCAATAAATATTTATTGATCATCAACTATGTAATAAGCTAAGAACTGAGGATAAAAATAAATAAGACAAGGTCCTTGAGGTACACAATGGGGAAATGAAGGTAAGCAAATAATTGCAAGGCAAAGCCGTTAGTGCTGGAGTGTGGGCGTGGGCACAGTGCTGTGGGACTGCCACTCGGTGGGTGCCATGCACCTCTGCCTCGCCCCGGGAAGTCAGGGAAGCATCACCAAAGGGGACTTCGCCCTGTGTCCTGAAAGATGGATTGGAGTTTCAAGTAGGAAATGTGACAGAGTGAAAATGTGGTAGGGTTCGGAGGCACAAATGAGCATTGTATGTTTTGTAAATAGAAAGATATTCTATGTGGCTTCATTAGAATACTTAGAGGTGAGTGGTCAATGAGGCGGACAAGGGAGGCTGGGGCCGACAGGCAAGGGTGTCATGTGCTGCCTTGTAACCCTCTGGAACTGAGGAGGATCTGAGGTTTTCATCAGGAAAGTGACAAGGTCAGTGGTGTGGGAAGATTCCTCTGGCAGCATGGAGAACATCTTGGTGGTGGGAAAGAGAGCAGTCAGGGAGACCCCCAAGGCTAAGGCATGTGGATGGGGGCTAGGAACAGAGAATTCTCAAGAGTGCAACAAAATCAACAGCCTTGCTTGCTTCCAGGGTCACCGCAAATAAACGTGATCTTTAGGGAAGGCAGCTGCCATATGTGCATAGAACTTTAAAATGTTTGCTCCCTTTGACCCCATAATTCCATTTCTAGGACTCTATCTTAACAAAGTAATCAGTCCTATAAAAAAGATTTATGTTCAAGGATGCATACATAATGTTTTCTAAAATTTAAAAATATTCTAAATGTGCAATAATGGGAGAACTGTTAAATAAATTATAGCCCATTCATACAATAGACTACCAAATAGTCATTAAAAATTGTGTTTTCAAAGACTATGTGATGGCTTGGGAACTCTCACGATAAAATAGTAAGTTAAAAAGGATATGAAATGATAGACAGTTTGATATAAATTTTCCAAATCAATGTATGTATGAATTAAAATATTAGATTGAAATTCACCAAAATGTGAATTGTGTTCACCTCTCTTTAGTGAGGTAATAGATATTTTTATTTTGTTCTTTCTACCTTTCCATATTTTCCAAATTATATTCAGTGAATATGTATTTCTTATATAATCAGACAGCTATTTTTAAAATTAAGTGAATAATGTAAAACAGATTCACAAGTGAAAGAGTTTGAGCTTCTAGAAAACACAAGTAGCTGAGAGAGAAATAAGTCTGTCTTGAGCAATCTGAGATGGAGCGAGTCTAGATAAGCACACACTCACCGATGCCGCCATCACCATCGCCAAAGACTCGGAATCTAATTACATTATTGTTGCTTCATTATCCCAGAAAAAGGCAACTGAGAGGAGGGAAAAAATGTTACTCCAATGCTATCATAGGTACAACCAAGACACAATAGATGATTTCTATGAAGATATTCTTATTGCATTTAGTGACATCCCTTTCCATTTGTACATGTTTTGGAAAATTCTCAATATAATGTATCCAGACTCCAAACTGACAGAAAACTCAAATAACCAGATTTTTCCTGAGGTATACAATGATCACTACTTTTCATAACAATGGCACTAATGTGCTATGAGATATTTAGACAGATTATTATCCCAAAACTCTTATGTGATATTCAGAGGTTTTCTTTAATCTTCTAATTCTGTGAAAAATTAGTTCATATGTGATATAATGGACTTAATGACCTAAAATATTCAATTAACCAGAGACCCCCATTCTCTTTTAGTGCTAAATGAAGTTGATTTTACACATATTCTTCATTTCTTAATTATGTTAGCAGCTGGTTGTTAGGGATGAACAAACAGCTATGTTATCCTCGTGTGCAGAAATGTTACTCTCAGTCAGAACCCAGGCAGCAGAATGATGCTAGAAGAAAGGTCCAGCCATCCTGCGCAGTGTCTCTTTAATTTCATGACATTCCCGACTACTAACTTCCAGTGTGCCCTTCATGCAGCCCAGCAATCAGAGTGCATTTCCCTAGCCCGCTTACAATCCCACTCTCCCAGACTACAATCCATATTTTCTCCTCCCTCCTCAAACTTCCAACACCTCCTCCCCCATCCTCACTCTCAGCTCTTGACCTTGATTGCTATTTCACTGAGAAAATAGAAACAATCAGGAGAAAACTTCCACAAGTTCCCACCAACACCTCCACCCGCCCACCAGCATCTGGGCCCTATATGCTGCCTTCTCTCCTGTTACCAGGGATGAACTGTCCATGTTCCTATGTGAGGCTGAACTCCCTACTTGTTCACTAGATCCCAGTCCTTTTAAATACTCAAGAACATGCCTCCCGAACTTCTTCCTCTTTCCCTGACCAGCATCATCACTTTTCCCCTGTGGACTGGGGATCATTCCATCAGCACACAAATATGTTATTTCTCTCATCTGTGTTGTCCTCATATTTGCATTCTTCTTTAAAGCAATTCCTCTAAAGAGTTACCTATACTCACATCTCTAAACCCTGTTCTACCATTCTCTCTAGAAGGCCCTTTAATCAGGCTTTTGCCTCTTCCAGGTACCAAAACTGCTCTCTACCATATTTTGTTTATTTGGGCAGGGGTTGGGCTGTTTTTACTGCAGCTGTAGATATCAGAGGTTAAGTTCTCCTCTGGTGTCCTTGTGGTGCCTCCCTTGTTGTCTTTGGATTTCTCTAGAGCCATCTCAAATATCCTATCGTCTGAGATGCACAGATCTTTGGGTTGTTATCATAAAGGTGTCCTATTGATGTGGTGGTGAGGTGTGGGGCAGGGGGAAGCATTTTATAACCCGTGATTAGGTCTCAGTCTTTAGTGAGTCTGGGCCCCTGGGCTGTGACCTTCACAAGTGCTTTTCAGTTTTGTTTTGGTTTGTTTTCCCCTTAACACAGACAGGAAGGCTAAAGGGTGCTGGAGTTGGGTATTTCCCTTCCCCTACGTTAGTTAGTAAAACCCCAGTGGTTTAGGCTCTGGTAAAATAGTTTCTCTTGACGGCAGACCTTCTCAAGAACAGAATGCCCTGGGCATATTGCAAAATGGCTACTTCTCCCCTCCCCTGCCGGGAAACACCAGAGGATTTTTCTCTGATCTTCACTGTGAGAACCTGATAGGGCTCCTGGAGCTAGAACTCACAAAAGTGTAGGGGCCCGCCTTCAGACTGAGCCCCTCCAGAGTTTTTCTCTCTCAGACTTGTCCACATCGAGCCTCTAGCAATCCTCAATTACAGATTAGGTTTTCCTCCCTGGGCACTGGTCCCCAAGGAGGCTTCTGCTCCTGAGCTTCTGATTCTCTGTATCTTCCTATTTGTCTCTCCAATTTGGGGAGCAAAGAACAATTTGCCCTGTGACCTCAGTTCTCTGGCGGATCTAAGAAGAGTTGTTGATTTTCAGTTTGCTCAGCTTTCTTCTCGTTGTGTGAAGGAAACAGACAACTTCCATGATCTTTACATGCTGGACCAGAAACTGATATCCATCAACACAAGGTTGCCATAAGGGAAGCCATATTGTAGAAGAGAAACCATATTGTAACTTTGAAGGACCTCTAATTAATGAATCCAGACATGTTCTATAGATTTTATGCACCCTCCCAGCTGCTATAAGTTGATAACTTTGTTCTTCTGAGTTCCTTGGGAATGTGATGACCCCCAGGCAGAGAGTCTGCGCTGATGGCTGTCATCAACAGCAAGTGAAAGATCAGAGTATAGGCCGTTGCTCCGGTCTCTGATGGATATCCAATAAAAAGAAAGACTATGAGGAACTGAGACTAGATCTCTGCCCCACCTGGAGATCAAATAGAGGCCCCACTGGGATTAGGTCTATTTTTCAGGGACTGTTAAAATTTGGGTTGTCTATACTTCTTATCCTCCTGGTCGGACACTTGATTATAAAATGTGCTTTTTAGATGTTTTAGATGTTGAGCAAGATACAAAATTCTAATAATACAAAAATGTCAACATGAAGCGGGGAACAAGAGAATATTTCCAAATGAGTGCTAAACAGTTTCATTCCTCTAACCCACATCTACGCCCCAATTTCAGCTGAAAGTAGCTAGATGGGTTGTTGTCCCAAATCCCTCAAGAATGAGGAATACCCAAGAATAGGAGGGACTAAAACTGGCAGAGAGTTAGTCACTGATGATTAAGTAGCTAGGAACTAAAGTCTTTTTTCTTTTTGCAATTGCTGATTTAGCTGTTTAACCCACCCATTGTTAACCGTGCTGTATAGGCAATATGCTGTCTGACTCCCACTGGGTTCCTATAGATAACATCTCCCTGGAGCCTGGGTCACCATGGTAATGGATATTTAAGCTGTTTTTCAGGAATTTGAACCCCTTTGTCCACTTCCGGCCAGTTGAAACCACCAACTCATCAACTGGGCCTGTGCAGATGTCCGATAGGCAACCTTTTGATATCAAGAGGCTAAAAATTCCATCCTCACCCAAAATCAGGGGCCATTTTGTGAGCCTGGGTCCTGTGAAGAGGCATGGAGTCTGACTACACTTGTGAGATCATCAATTACCTCACCTCCAATCACCTATCTCTACGTTTCAGACCACCCTGCCCCCATCCCATAAATATCCCTGAGTCCCTATTTTCAGGGAAGCAAATTTGAGGCTCAAGCTCTCACTTCTTCGCATGGCTGCCTTGTGATTAAACCCTCTCTCTGCTACAATCTCATCGTCTCGGTGTTTGGCTTTCTGGGCAATGGGCCAAAACGAACCTGGTTCAGTAACAAAACCAGAAGTCCATGTTATATATTTTATTCATTTATTTTTGTTTCTTGTCCTTCTCACCCACTAGAATGTAAGTTCTGTGAGGGCCGGGATTTCTGTGTGATTTGTTCACTGCAGTATCCCCAGTGCTTAGAACAATGCCTGACACACAGTAGGTGCTCAGATAATATTTCTTTCAAGAAATTGGATAAACAAAAAGAACATCTCCCAGTAATTTCTAGCACAGAAGTTTCTTAGTTGGGGCCACCGAACAAGGGCCTTCACCTAAACTGTCCCTCTGCCTGGAGAATTCTTTCCCATCCTCACTTTCCTCTTTACCTAGTTAACTCCCATCCATCCAAGTGTCAGGTTAAATATCAGTTTCTCAGGGAAACCTTTCCTGACCTTCAGGTTGAGGATCATAAGCACTCGTAACCCTGTTATTCCTTCTCATACTTACTGTAATTAAATAATTGTATAATCACTTATTTGATATTTGTATCCATCACAAGATTATAAATTCTTTAAAGGGTGGAACTATGTGTCTTCTATTCACTTCAGTAGATCTGGCACCTAAGAGACTACTTGAAACATATTAGATGCTTAATAAATATTCATTGTATGGTTAAAGGCAATAGTTATCTTACATTGGTAAGATAACTGTATTATTGCTACTTAACAAATTACCCCAAAACTTTGTGCTTTAAAAACAACCATAATCGTACATTATGTCTCACAGTTTCTATGGGTCAGGAATTTGGGAGTGGCTTAGCGAAGTGTATGGCTAAGGGTCTCTCCTGAGGTTATAGCCAAGACATCAGCCAGGGCTGCAGCCCTCTGAAGGCGTGCCTGGGGCTGGAGGACGCACTTCCATGATGGAGCTTTCACATGGCTGGCAAGTTCGTGCTGGCTGTTGCCAGGTCTCAGTTCCTCCCGGTGGGAGCCTCTTTCAAGGCTATTTGGATATTCTCACAACATGACAGCTCACCTTTCCTGAAGTGGGCAATCCAAGAGAGATCGAATGGAAATGGTAGTATATTTTTATGATCTAGCCTCAGAAGTCACAAATTATGACTTCTGCCACATTCTGTTTGTTGGAAGAAAGTCCCAACATCTGGCCCACATTTAAATGGCAGAGAACTAGACTCTCCAACTTTGCAAGGAATGGTGTCAAAGAATTTGTGGACATATTTTAAAACCAGCACATAACCAGTTAACAAGTTAAGGGATAAGGGGATGAGGAAGAATTTGATGTAATGACTCAAAATCAATTGTCCTAGTTTTAGAATAGAGACGGAAAAATAACTCAACATGGATGCAGAGGTGTACTGTTCATAAATGCTCCTCTATCTGAGAATATCCTGGAGGAAAAAATACCAAATCCTAGAAGATCAAAAGCCAACAGCCAGCACAGCTCTGCAACAAAAAAGATATATATATATGTCATCAGTGGATAAGGTAATGAATGAAATAGTTGCAAAATAATAGCACTTTCCAACTTTGCAAGGGTTGCAATACCCCTATAAATTTCTGAAAAAGAAAACCTTCAATCTGTCCACACATGGGTGTGGCTGCAGGTGGAGGACAGCAAGCACATAGAGTTACTTTCTCTGCAGATTCATATCAGCCAATATCTGATCCTAGAATTGGAGGATTAAGTGGATAAAGTCCAAGGTTAGAATTTGAAAAGGCATAAATTACATAATCTATTGTAACAGCACAGCCATCTATGAGCCCAGCAGAACTTCAGCACAAGCCAAGATCCCTAAACCACTGTTTTTTGGAGAAGTTAGTCGCAGGGTCTTAGCTCTCTTGCAGTTTGGGGAGATACCATCTGTCTGCTAAAAATCCCTGTCTAGTTTTAACTGCCTACTGCTGTCTCCTTCTCTTCCTTTCCTGGGCCATTTTGAGCACGGAAGAATGGTTTGTAAATCACGTAAATAATAAATAGCCTACACCACATAAGAAATATATAAGAAATATATAAGAAGTGGTGGTAACTCACAGTAGATGAAAAGTCCAGTTGAAAAAATATGCGTGTGTGTACGTGTGTCTGTATGTACTTCTTTTTCCTCTGAATTCCTACTACTTAAAGATTTCACATGAGTAGATTCTTCATATAACAAAAACTTACTCCTTCAGGTACTCAAACACTGATTATTCTGTTTTTTAACTAAGTGTGCTAAAGTTTAAACTTTGCTTGATGGTTCCAGATTATCTTTATGATTTTTAAAGATTGTTCTATATTTTCTAAGGCAACCTAGAGCAACAGAAAGAGTATTAGATTAGGAATCACAATAACTTCAAGTTCATCAACCTCCCTGACACACAGTTTCCTCATCTGTAAAATGGGAATAATATCTTCCCTGGATTTCTCATTGTTTATGATAAATGTTAAATTTTATAACATATGTAAATGTTATCAATCAATTATTGAATATAAGAATATAGATACTAAAATAAAGATGCATTTTAGCCAAAGAAGTGTTATACAGCTATGATTTTGATGTTTTTATGTTTATTGTATATGAATCATAATTCCCCAAAGCAGTTAGATTATGCTTAAAGTTACAGTAAATAGATTCTGAGTAAATGGATTCTTCCATGGAAAAAACAACACACTTTTTTTTTTTTGAGGAAGATTAGCCCTAAGCTAACTACTACCAATCCTCCTCTTTTTGCTGAAGAAGACTGGCTCTGAGCTAACATCCGTGCTCATCTTCCTCTGCTTTATATGTGGGACGCCTACCACAGCATGGCTTACCAAGAGGTGCCATGTCCGCACCAGGATCCAAACCAGCAAACCCCAAGCCCCCAGAGCAGACCGTGTGCATTTAACCGCTGAGCCACCGGGCCAGTCCCCAAAATACTTACTTTTAATTACATGGTTTTTGTAATACCCATTTTTGGATATGGAGATCTCTCTTTGCTTATTTTTTCCTTCTTTGTTCTGACAAACTTGAGTTTGCTAAATGAGGGACCTCTGAATAACTGAAGTTTTATATTCTGTGTATCTTTTCTTAGCATGAATGCAAATGCCATGAATAGTTAATATAATATTTCCCATGTTGATTGCTTCTGAAAATAGACATAAGTATATAAAAATATGGCCAACACTGACCAACATGGCATGGTCGGTATGGCCACTGACCATGGCCAACACGGTTAAGTTTCCCAAGTCCTTGGGAAATTTGCTACATTGATACTTTTCTAATATCATCATCAGACTTTACTACTACTTTATTACATTGATTTCTAAGAAACCACAGGCTTGGGCAGACACAGTATTAAATAGAGTAGATGATATTTGGGGCATTATCTCCCCAGAGCGGTGGTGTAAAGCAATGTGTTTCTCTTCCAGAGAAAACCTTCAACCTCACCTTTACAATTCCATCACGGAATCAAAAGAACAAGTGAGTGATGGAGGCCACAGGCTCCAAATTTGACAATGATTCTGAAAGTCATTTCAGGACAATGCATAAGGCAGTAGTTTCTAAACACTGGACTGTGGCCCAGGGCATCAGAATCAGCTGGCAAACTTTGCTGGTTCTGACCTCACACTACTGAAGCCAAATCTCTCGAAGATGAGGCATAAGTATCTGGACTTTCAACAAAACATCCAAGTGGTTCTCATGAGAAGGTCATGTTTGAGAATCACTGGGTGAAACTGGATGACGGAGAGTGTCCACCACTCTGCATTATCTCACCGTTGACAGAATGTTCCACAGGATCCTGCCATTCTCCCACCCCCCAAAATGCCCATCAAAACCTAGTACTCTGATTTTCATTCCTTCAGCAAGTATTTACTAAGCTCCTACCACATGAACTGTGATGGGTGCCAGTTTTACAGCAATAAATAAAACAGATTATCTTCCATCACTATGCTTAAAATCCTGCGGGAGGAGGAGACAGTATATTAAGCAAATAATCACTCAAATTTCTACACATCATGGGGGCTATAAAAGAAAACAGGGTGTTTGAGAAAGTATAACTAGTGTTTCAAATCTTGATGGAGTATGGGAGTGGTCAGAGAAGCCCTCTGTTAAGAAATGACATTCAATTTGTGATTTAAATAATGAGTACCAATTAGCGGTATGGGCAATTCAAGCGCTACAGACAGCAGGTGTATGAACCTTGCAGCAGCAAGGAGCCTCACTTCCTGCACAGACTCTTCTCAAACTGTAGTTTCAGGTCCACTGAGCAGCGTGCCTTAAATCAGCCTTGGAAAAGAACAGTCAAAATCAGAGGGAGTCCACAGACTGGTGGGCTCCATTATGAGATCCCATTCCTGGGTGTTTATTTGTTTATAATCTTCCACTTGGGGTTCTAGTAATCAGATTTTACATAGCTTGATCTAAAACAGTGGTTCTCAATATGGGCTGTACATTGGAATCTCCTAGGGAGCTTTAAAAAAGAATACTGATGGCTTGGCCTCACTCCTAGAAATTCTGATTTAACTGGTCTGGGGTGTAGTTTGGACATGAGAATTTTCTAAAGCTCCCCAGATGATTCTAACATGTAAACTATTTTGAGAATCACTATTTAAAGGAGAAAAAAAATTAAGTCTGAAATGATTAAAAAGGAAAGTCAATGAACAGTTCAAGCAATCTCCGTGTTTTCTATGTCTCTGTTGGAAGGC
This sequence comes from Equus quagga, assembly GCF_021613505.1. NCBI lineage: Eukaryota > Metazoa > Chordata > Mammalia > Perissodactyla > Equidae > Equus > Equus quagga. The sequence continues at coordinate 35,909,903 of NC_060268.1, forward strand.
AAAGAGCTGGTGAAATTGAATGCTAAATGCTAGCACACCAACCATTATCGACGGCCTCTCTGGCTCTCTATAGATGACCCTCTTTGGCACTCCATCCTTTTTATGAGGGAATCTTTTATGCCTAGGACTTTGTAGGCTGGGCTGAGGAAAAAAGATGTAAATGCAGGTTAAAAATATCTTCCCCTCAGAAAATCTGAAGTCCATTTGGAAAGACAGAACTAGCATCCACAAAATAGTAAAATGGACACAGTGTAAGGTATGAACTGAGGCAACAGAAGTTCAAGAGATGGGGAGAAAGCTTCACCGAAGGCTGGGCAGATGGAAAGAGACAAGAGGATATTGCACTTAAGTGATCTTAGAAGAGGGAAAAGGAGTAAGCCCAGGCAAGGCAGTAGGGATAACCATGGTAGAAAGAATAAATAAATAAGGAAGAGACCGCCTTACTGCCCCCAGGGGAGGAGTTGGGAGTAGGAAGAGATCTGCTCTCTCGCCGGTAGAGGTTGGCCAAAACCCAACAGCCATTATTACATCTTGTTTTTCAGAGATCCGTTCTCCTTAGGCATCTCCCTCACAGTGAAGAAGACCGATTCTGTTTTTCCATTTCCCTCCATCAGAAAAGTGACTAACCTTTGATTTCCAATGCTTTGACGTCAACTGCCAGTTTTACAATTTTTATTTCCTCGAAGGTCCTCGCATCATAAGTAGATAAAATAGCCTTTCATATTTTAATGGGATATTTTGATCACTCATGTATGAGTTTCTCCAGATTACCTACCCAAGGAGAAATCAAATCCCAGCTATACTTTATGATCTATTTACTACGTGTCAGGCACCGTGGGAAGTCCGCACACACATCACCTCATTTAATTTTCACCACATTTCATTTGGAAACTATTAGGCCTATTTTCTTCGGATGAAAACCATGAGGTACAGAGAAGGTAAGTAATTTTCCCAAGTTCACACAGTAAGTGGTAGAGCCTGGATTTTTGCCCAAGTCTACTTATTCCAAAGTTTAACTGTAGGTACTGCCTTTCACAAATTTTGTAACAGACAAGAAATTAAGATTCTTAATATTACTTTACTACACCTAAGAAGACGTCGTGATCACTGTGCAGCAGAACCACCTGTGGCACTTTTTTTTAACTGTAGAAGCTTAGATCCCACCTTGGAACTACTGAATGAGAATATCCAAGGCAGAGCCCGGAAATCTATAATATTTTTGAGGCCCCATAGGTGAGTTTGATGCAGCGTGGATGGAGAACATTGATCCTATTCTGTGACAAGGGCTGGGAAACACTTGCGTGGCCTAAACGCTACTCCTTCTGCTTGTATGCAGATCTGCATAAGGCTCCTCGCTTAGAAATAAGTGTAGCATCTTTCTATTCAAACCGCTAGAAACACCCATACTAAGAAAAACAGTGATGATGATAGTTAACAGAAGCAAGTTTAAGTGGACGCTCTACCTCTGAGGAGCTCAACCAATCCCAAATTCAGGGAATTTACGCGATGTCACCATTTCTAGTCAGCACTGACCTAGTGGATTATTGCGTTCTCCAAAAGAATTAAAATATATATTACACTAGCCCTGTTGTTTGTGGTTAGCAAATGGGCTTCTGGAGCTGACGCCTGTTTAAGATGTGCCCAGTTTCCAGCTTCAGTCGTTTAAGCATATAGTTTCTGCATCCTTAAAAATTATTTTAAGTAAGTACTAATAGAGGTCAGATGCTCAACACCACTACAGAAAATGTGGTTTGAGACAGATTTTGGAATCATCAAATAATGACAATCTCGTTCCTCATGATCTCAACAGCTTTGAAGGTTGTTACAGCTAGCACGTGATTATTTTAGGCAGAGGAGTTTGGCATAACAATAGCAGGCTGGGAGAACCCGAAGTGGACCTTGAGAATATTTGGAAATAAAATAGGATGGGTAGGTTTGGGTCAATCTTTTCTCCTTTTTGAGGACAACAATTAATATTCATGTTATTCAGAGGATCATTCTGAAGCGATTATACTTAAAACTAAATTTTCTTTCATTTGGAGCAAAAGACTATTACTCAAAGATATCTATATGAAATGAGACCTATACAGGAAACAGCATTTTTTCATCTTCCTTAAGGACACCAAGTAGAAGGCAAATACGAAATTAAGCTTCATCAGCTTTATGAATCATCTATCAATCATCTGCTTGATTGTGGCTTATTTGAAGCTCTATCCTAATACATCATTTCATAAGCAATTGAAAATTACCAAGAAATGTATTGGCATTTCCTAAGTGTAAATGCAAGAGAATATAAATAAGTCAACTTCTGGAGATAGAAGGTTTACCTATCATTAGATCTTATGTAACAACTTACAACTGCCCAGCCTTTCAAAGATAGACAAGGACATAGCAATTAAAGCACAGTTTCGGAACACATAAACTCCATCCAAGCAATAAAATTAAGGCTGTAAATTTGTTTGCCTACCAGCTCCTGCATATTCATTTGTTGTTACAAATGGTTTAATATAGACAGGGAGGGCAATCTACCTGCCGTCCCCATATTTTATGACTCCCTGGGAAGTGGCAATTATCAGTGGCAATTAACACAGAGAGAAAGTGGAAGAGAGCAATTAACATCATAATTTTGGTTGCTTTATCAAGTCTGAATTGCGACAGACTTTTTTAGTGGTTAGTTTTATACCATTAGAACCTTCTGCCATCTGATGAGAATAAATTGGTGGGACTTATTCTTATTGCAATCTCACCTAGTAGAAACATCTCAGAAGCATCAAGTTTAAACCGGGCATGTACTTAGCAGAGGAAAACCTAGAATAGCAAGATATGGTCCCTCAGTACGTAGGGCAGTTGACACAAATACCTTTGACTTCATAGGCTTACAGTGATCTACCAAATAGTGGCGGCAATTCTGAATCACCGCGCTGGATAGAGGTTCCACTACATATTGGTGCTTCAGAACATCACTGCCCCAAGACCCGCTCTTCTCAGTAATGGTTCATGCTCTCAGTGAGTGGAACAGACTCGCTTTGTAAAGGTGAAGAAAAGCAAAAGGCTGAATGACGTAAGTTTTTTTTTTTTTAAGTGAACTCCCCATTTTCATCTTAGTTCTAGGTTTATAGAATCATAAAACATCTCATCTGGAAGGGACCTTGAAGATCATCCAGCAACCCCTTCATTTTACAGGTGGGGAAACTCAGCCCCAGAGGACTTAAGTGGCTCATTCAAGGCCATATTCCTAGTTCGTTGCTGAGCTCCCGGGTCTCCCATGAGTGCCCAGCCTGTTAGAGAGGGACTGAGACAGATTTGCCTTTCACGTCCTACCAACTGGAAATTCTTTGAGGTTAGCAGCTAGCTCTTTTTTTTGGAAGGTGCTAAACCCATTGGTCATTCCCATATTAATGCCTTGAGTGCTTTCGACAGGCAACGTCTAGATGTTTCTGTGAAAGTGTGAAAGGGAGGTTTGTCTGAAACTATGTGGAGGGGAGCAGAGGGACTGCATCCCACAGGAATGCAGGCGGTTTGCTGAACTTGCCATCACATTTGCAAATGTCTATTCCTAGGTCCTAACTTTCTACTCAGACGAACTGAAGTTAACTTGATGTCTCTGAGCCTCAATTTCCTCATCTATATTACCAAGATAATAACAGTGACTTCCAGGGTTGTTATAAAATTAGAGTACAGGTTGTGAAATAAATTATGAAAATAACCAAGCAAAATGCCTGGCATTTGGTAGGTGCTCACTAAACATTAGTTCTATTTTCCATTTCATTCACCACTACCCCTATCAGAAACTTCTAATAAAATCAAAGTGGTTTTTTGACCACTGGGCCTAAAACTCCTTACCCATGAAATAGAGATAAGATAACCTACTTCATAGGGTCATGGTGAAGATTAAAGGTGATAATGTCGGTGAAAGTGCCTTGTAAAGTATACACTGTTATACACATAAGGGATTAATACTGTTATTATCCACACTCCAATACTCCAGACTCAACTTTTTGTTTTCCAGTCTGCTTAAATACTGTCATCTTTCCTTCCCAAGTACCTGCCACTCTTCCTTCAATTCTTCATCTGCCTTCTTCTCTGGTCAAATGAACAGTTCCTGAGTATCTGCTGTGTGCTGGGCGCTGTGGTGCTACATAATGAAACCCAGTCTCCCTACTCTCCCCGGCATGGCCTGTCCCTCCACCCAACTCCCTTATGGCATGTGTTTATTATCTCATTTGGCGCTTACCACATATTGCTAGCCATCTTTTAGCCCTTGTATATTTGGATTCCTCTACTAGATTACTGGACTCTTCAAGGACAAAGAATATGTTTTTCGTTGTGTTTTGGGTGTTTTTGCAAACTCCTCAAGTCTAACAGAGTGCTTTGATCAGAGCAGGCTCACAATATCTATCTGTTGAGTGATCGACCGGTTACAGTATTGAATTGAGCCAATAGCTTTGTTTTAGTTACTATGCTTACATTAAAAATTACCAGAAAACTTAGTGGAGTAAAACAACCATTTATTATGTCCTTGGATTCTGTTGTTCAGGAATTTGGACAGAGCACAGAGGGAATGGTTTGTCTCTGCTCCTAGATGTCTGATACTGAAAGACTTGAAGGCTGGAGGCTGGAATCATCTGAAGGCTCATTCACTCACAATTAATGCTAGCTGTCAGTCTGGGAACTTAAGAGCTATTGATCAGAACATCTATATATGGCCTCTCCATGTGACTTGGGCTTCTTTACAATATTGTGGCTGCAAAAAAGATAGCCAGGCGGAAGCTGTGTCCTTTATACGACTTAGTCCCAGAACTCACTCAACATCACTTTTGTCATACTCTACTGGTCAGATGAGTCATAAGTCCATTCAGGTTCAAGGGGAGGGGAAATAAACTCCATGTCTGAGGGCAAAGAAGCCTGGTTCTGAAAGAACATGCAGGAGTGGAAATACTGCTGTGGCCATTTTTGGAAGATACAATCTGACACAAGCCCTTATTGTTCTAAAGAAACACCACCAAGTTTTTCTGTGTTTTAAATTTAAGGGACCATCTTACTCTGAAGTTTCTAAATAGACAACTTGAAATCTAGAGGTCTTTGTTTTGTAAATTGAGAAAGAGAGGCATGGAAAAGAGGTGGGCACAGTGAGTGTGGGTCCCAGCACCTCTGTCCAGTGAATGGTCAGTGGGTGTTCAGCACGACAGAATCATCAGTTACCATGTAGGAAATAAGTCAATAGCTCCATATTTGGCATTTGGTTGGAGCTTCTTTTTCTCCCCCAAAAGGTGCCTTATCCTTGATGATATGACAAAAGTTGGCTCACTGGTTAACTTTCCTGCCTGAGACCTGACTCTTTCCTTAGCTCAAATAATAATCTATTCCAAGTGTTGTCATGCTCAATAGCTTACTGATGTTTGCATGGCAAAGGGAGAGCAGAAGGGTGTTTTTTAAGTTTATGAAGGCATACCTTGGAGATATTGAGGGTTTGGTTCCAGATCACTGCAATAAAGGAATATTATAATAAAGTGAGTCACACGAATGTTTTGGTTTCCTGGTGCATATAAAAGTTATGTTTACACTATACTGTACTCTATTAACTGTGCAATAGTATTGTGTCTAAAAAGACAATGTACGTACCTTAATTTAAAAATACGTTGTTGCTAAAAAGTGCTAACCATCATCTGAGCCTTCAGTGAGTCATAATCTTTTTGCTGGTGGAGGGTCTTGCCTCCATGTTGACGGCTGCTGACTGATCAGGATGATGGTTACTGAAGCTTGGGGTAGTTATGGCAATTTCTTAAAAGAAGACAACACTGAAGTTTGCCACATCGATTGGCTCTTCCTTTCATGAACGATTTCTCTGTGGCATGTGATGTTGTTTGATGATATTTTACCCACAGTAGGACTTTTTTCAAAATTGGACTCAATCTTCTCAAACCCTGCCGCTTGTTTTATCAACTAAGCTTATGTAACATTCTAAATCCTTTGTTGTCATCAACAATCTTCACAGCATCTTTACCAAGAATAGATTCCATTTCAAGAAACCGCTTTCTTTGCTCATGATAAGCAGCAACTCCTCATCCGTTAAGATTTTATCATGAGATGGCAGCCATTCAGTCACATCTTCCAGGCTCCACTTCTAATTCTAGCTCTCTTGCTATTTCTACCACATCTGCAGTTACTTCCTCCACAAGTCTTGAGCCCCTCAAAGTCATCCATGAGGGTTGGAATCAACTTCTTCCAAACTCCTGTTAATATTGATATTCTGACCTCTTCCCATGAATCACAACTGTTTTTAATGGTACCTAGAATAGTGAATCCTTTCTGGATGGTTTTCAATTTACTTTGCCCAGATCCCTCAGAAGAATCACCAACAATAGTAGCTATAGCCTTATGAAATGTATTTCTTAAATAATAAGACTTGAAAGTCTAAATAACTCCTTGATTCATGGATTGCAGAATGGATTTCTTTTCTTGAACTTCATGAACCAACCACTGCTAACTTCAAATTTTCCTTCTGCAGCTTCCTTATCTCTCTTGACCTTCACAGAATTGAAGAGACTTAGGGCCTTGCTCTGGATTAGGCTTTGGCTTAAGGGGATGTTGTGGCTGGTTTGATCTTCTATCCAGACCACTAAAACTTTCTCTATATCAGCAGTAAGGCTGTTTTGCTTTCTTATCATTTGTGTGCTCACTGGAGTAGCACTTTTAATTTCCCTCAAGACCTTTCCCTTTGCATTCACAACTTGGCTAACTGTTCGGCGCAAAAGGCCTAGCTTTTGGCCTATCTCATCTTTTGACATGCCTTCCTCACTAAGCTTAACCATTTCTAGCTTTTGATGTAAAGTGAGGATGTGTGACTCTTCCTTTCACTTGAACTCTGAGAAGCCTGTGTAGGGTTATTTATTGGCCTCATTTCAATATTGTTGTGTCTCAGGGAATAGGGAGGCCTGAGGAGAGGGAGGAGATTGGGGAACGGCCCGTCAGTGGAGCGTCAAAACACACACATTTATTGATTAAGTTTACCATCTGATATGGGCACAGTCCATGGCACCTCAAAACAATTACAATAGTAATATTAAAGATCACTGATCACAGATCACCATAGCAAATGTAATAATAATAAAAAAGTTTGAAATATTGTGAGAATTACCAAAATGTGACACAGAGACACAAAATGAGCAAATGCTTTTGGAAAAATGCTACTGATAGACTTGCTCAATGCAGGGTTGCCACAAACCTTCAATTTGAAAAAAACACACCAACTGGGGCCAGCCCCATGGCCAAGTGGTTAAGTTCGCACGCTCTGCTCCAGCGGCCCAGGGTTTCACCAGTTGGGATCCTGGGCGCGGACATGGCACCACTCATCAGGCCATGTTGAGGCGGCGTCCCACATGCCACAAATAGGAGGACCCACTACTAAAAAATATACAATTATGTACTTGGGGGATTTGTGGAGAAAAAGCAATTAAAAGAAAAAGAAGATTGGCAACAGTTGTTAGCTCAGGTACCAATTTTTAAAAAAATAAATAAATAAAACACACCATCTGCGAAGGCAATAAAATGAAATATGCCTGTATGTTCTTTACTTTTCTGTGAGAGGTTCAGGATTCCCTCTTATAACACTTCCCCACCCACAACCACCAAAAAAAGAGAAAGAAAATGGATCAGGTGGCAAATAAAGGTATTACAGACCCCAGAGTAGGAAAAATAACCTGCAGGCGTGTGTTACTATAACAGTGAAGCAGACTTTTCCTAGAAAGGCGTAAGTAGAAGTTCTACATGGTCAGTTTAGCACAGAATACTTGTTCTCTTTCCAGATATGCAGCACAGCAGGCAACACCAGGAGAGAGTAAAGTCTGTGGTCCACTCCTCCTCCCCATGCATTCACACACATACACACAGACACACACACACACAGACACACACACACACACACACACACACCCCCACTAGTGCTTTCCTGCTTTGTCCACACTTAGCAGCACAGGCTACTGTGACAGCTACTCATCCAGGCCTTCTGGTCTGCTAAGAAAATTTCTTGAGTCCTACTTGATTTTCTAGGCTGCTCATCCAGCTTCCCAGAGTCTTGAAGTCACTCTGCTCCACTGGCACTGGTTAACCGGTAAATTAATTATTCCTTCCAGGTAAACTATTTATTATTAGGATCTTCTGGAGGCCTAGATCTTTGGACCTTCAAAAAACAGTAGCAAGAATCAGCAATACTTAGCAAAAACCTTTAAAAAGTGAAAAGTTTTTGACCTAGCAATTAGACTTCTGGGAATATGTACCAGGTAAATAATTGAACCCAAACATGTGTAATGTAGCTGTCACCACTATGTTACTTATCATAATGAAAATTTGGAAATCATCTGAATATCCAAAAGTAGGAGAATTGTTAGATAAAATAGAGTATTTCCAGTTAGTTGAATAATGGCTAAGAATCCACATAACGGGATAATATGCAAACATTTAAAGTAACAAATTAGGGGCCGGCCTGTGGCTGAGTGGTTAAGTTTGTGCACTCTGCTTCAGTGGCCCCAGGTTTCTCACGTTCGGATCCTGGGCGCGGACATGGCACTGCTCATCAGGCCATGCTGAGGCGGCGTCCCACATGCCACAACTAGAAGGACCCACAACTAAAATATGCAACTATGTACTGGGGGCATTTAGGGAGGGAAAAAAAAGCAAAAAAGCAGTAAAATAACAAATTATATATTTATTGGCATGGAAATTTTTTGATAACATATTATGAGATACAAAAAGTAGGTTACATAGCATAATATAGAAAATCATCTAGTCTTTGTAAATATGTTTTTAATATGTATATTTTTTCATATGCATATCCTCCCAGGAAAACCCTGGAAGGAAACACAAAAATGTTAACATTGTTATAAAACCTCTGGTAGGTGTTTTGGGATTATTTTAATTTTTGTTATTTTTGCTTATTTGTATTTTCTCCTTTTACCCAATGATGAGTATTATTTATATTTCTTTTTTAGTTAAATACGTTAAAAACTCGTGGTAATGTCAGTAGAAAACATATTTTAACCAGGTAGAGTTTTCTATTTCCCCTCAAATTTTATCCCCTAATCAGCCATCCATTCTGTCTGTGGGTGGTCTAAGTTTTAAGGGACAGTAAGTAATTATTTTATCAAAGTATAACAAGTACAGGGGCCCAGCTGGTGGCATAGTAGTTATGTTCCTGTACTCTGCTTTGGTGGCCTGGGGTTTGTAGGTTCACATCCTGGGCATGGACCTACACACCGCTCAACAAACATGCTCTGGCAGCATCCCACATCTAAAATAGAGGAAGATTGGCACAGATGTTAGCTCAGGACCAATCTTCCTCACCAAAAAAATTAAGAAGTTCAACAAGTACACAAATCTTATAGCTCAATACAAGTATTACTGTCGGTAATTATTTTTAAATGAAAATGGAGGTCAATATTGGCACCTAAAACAAAGAATAAATAGGGAGTACATACTTAGGTGCCAAGATCATGTCTCTCCATTCCCCAAATTCAATCAGAGTCAGATTAAGAGACTGCCAGCCAGGCTACTGTATGGGGAGTCAACATATCAGGGAGCAATCACTCTTTGCTGCTAATGGAATGAGTTGGAGAACATTGTATTTGCCAGAAATTTTCTCAGGAAGAGTGAACCATGAAACTTAAAGAAATACTTGGATAAGGCAAGTATTGGGATGGGGTATTAGACCTCCCGAGAGGCATCCTTCAGGCCCCATTTTCTAAAGAGGGGCATCAGGTTAACTTCAGACTTTCTGATTTGCTGAATAGTGTATAAGAGTTTGGGGACAGCATTAAATTGCTTGGAAATAAAAAGAATAGGATGAGCCCTGATTCCAGTGCCTTTCTTCTACGCTTCTCCCCTGCAGTGTTCACCTCTCCTCTACAGAAATACTTAAAAAGCTTAAAAACTCAACTTATAGGGCTGCCAAATTTTTAGCCTGCCCAGAACATTCACATGTCTCATTTCAACTCTGAATCCAGCACATAAGCCCGCAGGGTTCAAAGTCTCAACAACGGCAGCAATACTGGAGCTTCCGCCTCCAAATGGCATCTTGATAGGACTGTATTTATAGCTGTTAAGTGGCCTCCTGTAAAAACTCTGGAAGAATTCCCATTAATAAGACTTTGATACCAGAGTGTAAGAGGATATGCTATATTCTCCCTTCCTGTACTATATTCTCACCTCTTATTTACTATGAATTGTCCAAATTATTTTCTCTTAATAGTTTGGTTCTATATAGATAAAATTTAGGTAATATCAGAATTGCTAGAAATGTTGTCCTTTGGAAATAGTGCCGTACTGTATGCATTCATTTGTTGAACATCTTCTACATGAGCTTGAAGGAGTTGGACAAGTCAACTGATGACAGCCTATCTTATAGGTATGATGCACAGCACATCATAGGAAGAGAGCATGCCCACCTAAAACACTGAAGAGTGTGAATTTTGAAGGCAGAGGAAGATCGCTCGACAAAAGAGGAGGAAAGATCCCTTCCAGCAGTCACATCAACATGTGGGCAGTTTCCCGAAGTGTGTTCCATAGAGGACCAATTCAAAGGGATGTCAAAGGGATGCTAATAGGTAAATTATTAGCAAAAGAATCTGTGAAAAAATGTTTGAAAAACACTGGGTTAAACATTACACAAACCAAAAATGAAGCATGTTTTATTAAAAATAAAGGAGAGGGAAGACTCTTCTTCAAAAATGTCGATGCCATAAAAGACAAAGAAAGGCGATCGCGGCAGCGACAGCGGTATGCCCCTCAGATCTCCTGTCAAGAAAGTACCTGCTGCAAGGAATGCAGTTGACTGGTAGCCTCCAGCTGCCACATCTTAGAACTGGCTGCAGCATTTATGCTGAGGCCACACTTCCCCAAGGCTGCTCCCAAACAATAAATGAGCGTGGAGGGAGACCACAGCCGGGCCACCCACCTTGTGATGGATCTTGAATCTTTTGTCTTCTCTATCTTGACTATGGTGGTGGCTACACCAGTCTCTACGTGCGATAAAATTGCATGGAACTAAATACACACACACAGATAAGTACATGTGAAGTTGGAGAAATCGCGATAAGATCTGTAGATTGTATCAATGTCAATTTCCCAGTTGAGCTATTGTACTATAGTTATGCAAGGTGGGGAAAATGGGTCAATTATTACTAGTCACCGTATTATTTCTTCCAACTGCATGTGAATCTACAATGATCTCAAAATAAAACACTCACACACACACACACACTCTTTAATCTTTCCTAATGTGTTAACATTTACCTTTCCCAAGGAATAGGTGTGTATTTTAATGGCATCTAATGGAGACAATGTCTTTATCCAGAAGAGCAGTTCCCATAGCTGGCTGCCTTTCAGTATCTAGGCTAAACTCAGGGGAAAGATATTTTTGTGCAGGCAAGTCTTTTAGTAATGTTCACATCTCACGACATCAGCAGCTGCCTACTCCACCTCCTCCATCTCCCTTCAGTGGATTGAAACTCAAAGTTTGTTCTTATTCATGAAGAGCTCTGCTCAGTCTTGCCCAACTTGGGAACTGACTATCTGTACATTTCCCTGTGTTACAGAGCAAAACTTAAGAAAACTGTTTTATTCTAATTTTTCTCTTTTGAAGGTGAAAGAGAAGATATGTTCTTGAAATGTGTGTCTAGGAGCTCAAAGCATGAGAAAGAAAAAGCCGAATTCAAACGGGTGTGTAAGAGCTTCCTCTCTTACTGTCCTCTCAGCCACAGTGGAGGAGTAAAAGCCTTTTTCTCTGTTGACAATCAATCGACAAATATTTACAATCTTTTCAACAAGCTTTTTCAACCATTACTTGATCATTAGAAAAGACTTCGAACTTCCAGGCTCTCTAAAGGCTTTAGGGATTTAGGTGCAGAAAAATGAAACCATAGACAGTTAATAGAGCTCCCACTCTGCTCCCGGATTTCAACCGCAGGGAGCTTTTAAGAATCAATTTGTGGTTCTGAGCAAATGGGCTCGACTAGAATGAGAACCCAGAACAGAAACAGCTGAAAAAGGAGATAAGCAAATAGAAAAGTCTAATTATTGTTAGAATAGTACTCAATTATATTAGACTTCTTTTAAACTTGAAAAGTATGTGTAAAGCATAAAATAAAGCTTCTTCACTATTTGTGCTTCTTAGCTGAATAACGGAAAGTGCTCTGCAATTAGTACATTGAGTAATTTGCCTTTATAAATAACCTGTGGGCCAAGATGATAAGTGATCTACTTAGGATGCTGATTTTATTCACTTCCCTGCTTGTCTCTCGGTGGTTCAGCAGGTTAGAAATGTGGTACTTGCTTGCAAGATTGCATTTGTTCTTCCAACACTTCATGCTTTCCAAAACTGAGCTCTTAAAACCTTGTACAGTGGGGAGAGGGGATATATGGGAACTCTCTGTACTATCTGCTCAGTTTATCGTAAACTTAAAACTTTTCTAAAACATCAAGTCTATTAATTAAAAACAAAACAAAACCTCATAGGGAACCAGAGTCAAGGTTAGGAATATATCTACAGAATTTCCTTATCTTGTGTAGTGATATCCTGGATACCTCCCCTCTCTGGCAAGGATAACAAAAGCCACCAGCCCTCATTCCCTCTGCCCGCCCCCCGGAAATTGGCTGGTTCTATTTTAGAAGGAATCTACTAATGGAGGTGGGAAGAAATAGCTGGAGGAAGAGGCCTGGAGACCATCCTGGAGGGAAGAAAACAGAGGAGATCAGCATGGTTCTTAGGGACCTCACTCCTCAAGAGGAGAGCTAGATGCGACTGGCTGACACAGAAGGTGAGAAGAAAAGAATCCCTGAGAGAGAGCTTTGCACATATTGTCAGTCATCCTCTTTGCATTCTGTAGTAGAGAAAATGGCCACATCTGCTGGAAATAAAGAAGAGACAAGCGTTCTGTGTTGGCCTGTGGAACATTTCGGCATCCAAGACAGGGCAGACAAGACTAGCACAAGGTTCTGTGGCCTGTGGCTGGGTCAGGAAGCACTGGCCAGACACACAGATAAAACGTGTAGGAAAGACGGCAGTTCCTAAGACACTCATCCCTCAGGGATTCCCCTCCCCTGCCTGAGCAGAGGGAAGGATTGGGTTGACTTGGAAGTTCCCACAGGTCACGGGCAAGGAAAGCAGAAAAATCCATTTGCTACAGTAGGACATCCCAGCTCTATCCCATGACTGGGATGGCCCGAGGGAAATACCTGTTATGTAAGTAATCTCTGCAATGAATCACTGAATCATGCAGTGTTGTGAAAACGCTGCATCCTTTGTAATAAAAATTCCCATTAATTTTTTTAAAGTAAACTTAATTTCAGAGAGTCAGATGATGCAACCCATTTCAGAAAGAGTAGAATTGGGAAGGCTCTGCCATGCTGCAGCCTCCTCACTTCCCAGTCCTGAAAAGACTCAGGGACATCAAACCAATTGGTCTTAATATCCCGAGACTTCTGCCTCTACTATGTCACTTTACAGGGCCTGGGGCAAGAAGCTTCACTCCAAGGCCCCCTTTTTAACTGTCTATAAAATGAGGATAATATCTTCCCAGGAGCAGCCACCATATCCATGTGCCACTAGTGATGCTTTATCAACTGTACAAATATATACTGAACCCTAAACTGCATAAGTGGAGCCTGCGATGCGAGATGCCAATATCTAACCCGAAACCTCAGATTTTTAGAATGATTCATATGGACTTCTCAGAAATGTCAGTGCAATCCATTTCCCCAATCCTAAAAGCCTGAAGGGTATAGAGCCTGGTAATTTCCTAACGCGGGTCAATGTGGAGGAAGCAGCATCTGGGGGTTTCCGCAGTTCTTTTACCATTCAAGGATGTGGAGAGAATACTGGGAATCCCAGCAGCAAACTCAGTAGTAGAGTTTCAGGATTATCTACGGTGCGTGTGCACGACTGCCATCCACTTTCAATGCACAAGCAGCGATTTCCGGATCCAGACATAGTGGCTGATTGCTCGTCTCTATCCAGCTCCCCTAGATAAAATTAGGAGAACAGGTAATGCCAAAGTCATAGATCAAATTCCAAGTTCCACTCTTCTCAAGACTCCCTGCATGTCCAAGAGATGGATTATGGCCTCCAGTCATCCCAGTGCCTTTAAATGAACCAGCTCGCCCACATGAATGCATGCTACGAGCACATGAAACACCCGCCAGCCGTAGGAATTAGGAATTCGGAATGCGTCTAGACCATTTCCTTTAAAGAGATTAAGAAAGTTGCCCAAGGTCACACTGCCAGTAACTGGAAAGACAGGGATTCAAATCTAAGTCTGCCAAACAGACTTAACAGAGACTGGGTGATGGCGACCACATTGTTGACTGTGGTTCAAGGTGCCCCTTCACAGGAAACACAATGCTGCCAATTTGATTTGACAGGTGAGCTGGTGCAGGCTAAGAGTGCTAGTGTTCAAGAGGCTAATAATAAAACACACACAGACTCTCAGGCCCAGGTGACTCTATACATTTCAAGAGTTGTCATTATTTTATCTGCCATAATGTATCTCCTCTGCCCATATCTCACGTTGTCCAGGTCGCCAGTTACTAAATAGAATTGAAGTCAGTTAATGTGTGTTTTGCCTCTGCTGTGCTTGCTGCACTTACTGAGTATCGAATGGGATTAAAAGAATAATAAAACATATTCTCTGTCCTCCAGCCACTCAATCTAAGGGGCTAGGGGTGGGAGCGCAGATCTGGAAAGGGAAGCAAAAACACAAATATCTGGTATTCAGCCCAGGGTAAGCTAAATGCCCTGAGAGAAAAACCAAGTCCTGTGGAAGCAGGTCCTACCGAGATTTTTCCCAAAGTACCTGGAGTTCTTGGCCAAGAAGTTAACTCTAAGCTCACCTAATAATACTTGTATATCAGTTGACTTCACCTCAGGAGAAATCGCCTGAAAAAGTCTTAACTTGCTGTTGCCATAAGCCCCTCCTTCTTCTATTTTTTACAACAGAGAAGCAAAATTCTCCACTGTTGTTTTTTGCCCCTGAGCATTCTTAACATGTTGGGACTTAGTTCAGGTCTTTCTGAGAACAGCATAATTGGTAGGAATGTGATCAAGGGCCTATCCACTAGGAATGTACACATGATCTACATGGCTTGGTTCTATTGGTTTCAGTGGCATATTCTCCAAGTCACGTAAAAACAGCTCGGAGATTAATGCATGCACAAAAAATTATTCATTTTTTTCTCAGATTGTTGCAGCAACATAGTAAGGCCATTCTCTCTGCCCGGCTTGTGTCAGCACTTTCAATCTATCCCTGTTTTTTCAAGTCTTTCAGACTTGGCTGTGAAACTGCCCTGTGGGTCTGAAATTCAGGAGACGGTATTGTAAGGCCGTTTTGATTAGATTTTTGCAAGTTTCCCTGTCTGAGCTGGCTGCTCATTACATGACACCCAAGAAAGCTTGCACAATTCTTAAGCTGCTGTGTTTCTAAAATGAAATGGGATTATCTACCTGACAACCGGGACATCATTCAGTATTGCTATTTAGGAATCAATTAAAATCAAAAGCTTTGATCCTTTAGGATTATATCTAAAACCCCTTTGAGTTGTATAAAAATTTGAGATTTGTGGTTTTAATCCCCATTTTTATGATATGTGAAGATGGTTTACATTTTGTCTGATTCTCTCCTTCATAAGCTTTTTTCACCCTCTACCATCTGGGACTAAAGAAAATTCTTCACATGCTTATTCTCACCTTTAAGTGGGAGGCCTCGCTCTGATGCTTGGTGATTCGGAGGCAACAGGCACCATGATTTCCAGACAATTTCTCTAAGTTTGGTTCCAATCTAAAATACTCAGATTTCTCATTTCCCTTGGTAGTGTCAAGAATTGGGGCATGTTATCAGAGATGCAGCAATAAGGGAAGTCCACAGATCAGAGCGTTTTCTTTAAGTCCTTTTGCCTGTGGTTTCTGCAGGCTGCAGAGAAAGGCAGTCGGTATAGTGGAAAGTGCATGGGCTCTCAGTCAACAGACCTGGCGCTGAATATCAGTTTTACCACTGTGACCAAGGGCGTGTTATATGAACCTTGGTCTCTTCAACTCTAACCAGTGGAAAGGACACTTCATTTTAAGAAGTCAAGATGGTTAGAATTCACTCACTTATTTATTTAATAAATATTTTGGGGACCTTGACTGTGTGCCAAGCACATAAACATTGGAACCACAGATACAGTCCCTGCCCTGGGGGAGCCTACAGCCAGTCAGGGAGACAAACCTGAATCCAAAAATGACCCAAATAAAGCAAAAAGGTAGAGTTACAAAATGGGAAGTGCTACAAAGAAAAGGTACATGCTGCTTTGAGAGCATATCAGCCTCACCCAGGGAACTAAGGAGGCTTCCTTAAGTAGTGATGTTGAGCTCAGCATGAAGGATGGGGAAGCATTAGCTAGGCAGAGTTGGGGGTACTTGGGGCAGCGGGGTGTTCCAGTCAGAGAGATCAGCATGTGCAAAGGCCCTGCAGCAGGAAGAAGCATGGCCCCCAAGCAAGACGAGTGGAGGAGAACGTGGAGCTAGGCAACGTAGGGGCCAGAACCAGCAAAGTCTCATAGTTATGATGCTCCTATTAATAGCACTCCCTTTAGCTCTCAAAAGTGTCCCCAGTTGGATAATTATATGATCACACTGCTCACAGGCCGTGTTAATCATGTTGACCTTTTTCTTGAAAGCAGTAAACAATTTTAAGCACGGGAATAACACGATGGTTTGAGAAAGCCAAGGAGTAGAGAATAAATTGGTTTCTCCTACGAGGAGAGGTCTCTCCTATGACTGCATATTTCACATCAGCCTGACGGGGAACCATAGCCTGAAAAGAGCAGTCTTGCCAATTTATCGAGGTACAATACAAGTAACTATCTTCCACAAATAGGCTTCTGATGAAGTTTTAAGAACCAATTTTAAGGTACGTTCAGTGCTGTATTAGTCAAGACTCTCCAGAAAGACAGAATCAATAGGATGTGAGTGTGTAGAGACGAAGAGAGAGATTTTACGGAATGGGCTCAAACGATTGTGGGAGGTGGGCAAATGCAAAATCTGCAGGGAAGGTTGGCAGGCCAGAGACCTAGGGCATAGTTGCCATGTGAGTCCAAAGGCAGTGTGTTGGCAGAATTCCCTCTTCTTTGGGGAATCTTTTACTCTTTTTTCTATTAAGGCCTTCAACTGATTAGATAGGCCCACCCACGTTATGGAGGATAATCTGCCTTACTCAACATCTACAGACTTAAATGTTGATCTCATCTGAAAAACACCTTCACAGAAACCTCTAGAATAATGTTTGAGCAAATATCCAGGTACTCTGGCCTAGCCAGGTTGACATATAAAATTGACCATCACAAGTGCCTCTTGGTGCAGGTAAATGAGCGAGGTTTTGACCCTTCTGGTTTTTGGAGAGCACATTTCCTAATCCCAATATCCTTGAGATCTATTCCCAAGAGTATCTACTCCCACAGATTCTCACGGCATCTCTGTGCTGGGGCATCAGCTCAGTCAAGACAGTTGCTGAACAGACAAAGCAAAGTTTTAGAAGAGGTAAGATCTAGGCTTTGTCTTGCCCAGGACTCCCACCTACCACAGGCTTCGTTTGTCCCTACAGCCAGAGTGGAGTGGTGAGATGTTCTGGGAAGAGGTGTGGCTGAGAGACCTTCCCCTTTGAGAGTTCCTCCCTTGGAAGAATAGGGCAAGAACTGTTTAGTTTGTCAAGGAAATTCCCTGAGGGAAACATTAACTTTGAAACTTCACAATTTCAACAAGGAAGTTATAAAGGCTGACATCTAAGAGCTGAAACTCTTCCCCCACATTCTCATTAAAAAAGAAAAGAAAAGAAAGGGGAAAAAAAGACCTCACATAAGTAGCTTCCCTCTGATACTTTTGTGCTTACGTAAAGAAACAGGAGTTATGTGTTATAGTTTCACCACACCAACCGTGTTTGTGATACCAGTTATAATTTCCCCATGGCATTAGCATTTGACTTTTTAATTCACAAAACCCCTCCCTTCTGCTCCTGAAGAGAAAAATGACATGCTCTGGTTTTGTGTGCATATATCCCCTTATTCAAGAAGGTAAGCAAGAGGTAAAAGTCAGAGAATTCACAGAGCATGAGGCACTTCAAGAAGACATTCAGTCTCACACCACACCCATTTTTTATTTTCTTTTTCCCTTTGTCTTTTTATAAGTCAAAGAGGGACAGCATATTTAGTAAAGGGAAGAGAAAGTTTTTCATGACAAGAATCATTCTGCAGACTGGCTAATTTTTAGCTTCACTGTCGACAGAATGAGAGAAAACGGGCTTAGACTTTGCATGGGTGACTGGAGTTATAGAGAACGATGTGATACTGACAGAACTGCAGAGTAAAAGGGAGTCTGAGAGTGACCGTGGACTCCGCTTCCTGAAAAGACCAGAGTAACAACACACCAGGATTTTCCACACCAGCCATATTAGGACACAGTGGTGTGTCAAACATTTTATCAGTGTGTCTCCGCGAGGATTTTCCCCTCACACATCCCAGTGGCCAGTTGTCCCAGACCTGTAACTGTTCAAAGGCCCCAAACTCTTTCCTTCTTTCTATTGCTCTCTCAGTTCAAAACATACCCAGGACTTTGGGGGGACACAGAGGGTTTGGATTACCTGCTCTGAGGTGTGCCCCCACCCCAACAGCCAGCACCACCGGTGTTCATTAGACTTTCTTTCAATAGAGTACACCAAAACAAAACACAACACAAAGACTCATCTATGTTGACACATACCATATAACCACACAAGCCAACTTAAAAATATATATAAACAGCAGGGCCGGCCCAGTAGTGCAGCGGTTAAGTGTGCACGTTCCACTTTGGTGGCCTGGGGTTCACCGGTTCGGATCCCGGGTGCGGACATGGCACCACTTGGCAAAAGCCATGCTGTGGTAGGCATCCCACGTATAAGATAAAGGAAGATAGGCATGGGTGTCAGCTCAGGGCCAGTCTTCCTCAGCAAAAAGAGGAGGATCGGCAGTAGTTAGCTCAGGGCTAATCTTCCTCAAAAAAAAAAATATATATATATATATATAAATGGCAAATCATTCTAAATCATGTTCTGTAACTTTTTTATCTACATGTAAACACATACTGATTTTCTTTTTCCAATCAAAGCACTAAATTACTCCTCTGCAGAGCTATGGTATTTCTACCAAATTTGCCAGCTTTTTTAGAAGTTGAGACAATCTGAAGTTGGAAGATTCTTCATCATCAAGTGTCAGCTTTACTTTAGGAGCTAGCTCACTCCAACCTAGTCCGTTGTAGACAGCAGATCTCTCTTCTTCTCTAGAGGTAGAACTGAGCAGAAACCAAAAAACTGATCAGATTGAAGGGAATGGAAGAGTGGGAGAGGCAGGAAAGGGAGTTAAACCTTTCACGTGACCACTTTTTTCATCCTGTGATTTATCACCAAAAATATGTCAAAGGACAAAATGTTTACTCCACCCCATCTCTCCACCATCACAGCTTTCCTTTCTTCCCTTCCTGAATTAAGCACCTCCAATTAACTTTTACCCACAACTGTCAGCTCTCACCTCCACACCCTTCTCACGTTGTAGAAGTAAACCCTGACCACTTCAGAAACGGAAAACGTCAACATGGCATGATTAAGTCTGACCTAGACCACATCTTACCAGGATGACATAGTGCTGCTCTGCCTGGAGTTAGGATGGGATGCTCTAACTACAAAGATCTGTCAGGGTCCTCGTATGTGTATAGTTCAAACTGAGTTTGATTTAAGTGATATTTCTAAATCCTGGAGTATTTTTAAAAATTTTGTACTCATTTGTAAGAACTTGGAAAGATTTTTTACCTTGTAGAGATGAGGGAATGACAATTTTTTTTCCTACAATAAAAGATCTGATTTTTGTTTTTGACATGACGAATCAGGAATCAGTGCGAAGTTGATTGATCCAGGTTCCTAAGGAGAGAGACTACAATGATCTGAATCGTGTCCTGTCCCGCCCACCCCCCCACCAATTCATATGTTGAAGCCGTAACCCCCAAGGTGACTGTATTTGTAGGTAGAGCCTTTAGGGAGGTAAAAAAGATTAAATGAGGTCATAAGGGTGAGGCCCTAATCCTATAGAATTGGTGTCCTTAATAAGAAGAAGAACAGACAACAGATCTCTCTCTCTCTCTCCCCCTCACTCTCTCTCCCTCCCTCTCTCTCTCCCTCCCTCCCTCTCTCTCTCTCTCCCTCCCTCTCTCTCTGCACACACACAAAGAGATCATGTGAGCACACAGCAAGATGGCGGCCACCTACAAACTAAGAGAATAGGCCTCAGAATGAAACCTATCACGCTGGCACCTCGATGTTGGACTTCCCAGCCTCCAGAACTGTGAGAAATCAATTTCTGTTGTTTAAACCACCCAGTACGTTGTGTTTTGTTACGGCAGCCCTAGCAGACTAAGACAGAGATCAAGTTCCAGATTGGGAGGAGCAGGAGATGGGCCAGGACTAGAAGCCCAGTGAGCAATCTGAATAGCGAGAATGCCCCAGGGTTTAGAAAACACAAGGGAAGCACCAGTGTATATAGAGACGTGGCATGCGATTACAGAGAGCTCTGAGAGCCAAGCCAGAGGATCAGCTAATGCAAGCTTCGTGGTTTAGAGCAGAGCAGGATTTGAATCCCTGCTCTTGCCAGCTGTGTGACCTTCGGCAGCTTTTTCTGAGCTTCACTTTTCTCATTTGTGAAGTGAGGATAAAGGCAGTAATTATTTACTGTGAAGATTAAATAAAATATAGAGGGAAAGAGCTGAGCACAGGACCTGCCTCCTAGGAAGCACTTACTTAAATTATCCAAAACAAGAAAGGGAGCAGATAGGCCAAGGTTGCCACCCAACAGCTGACATGGCCATAGGATAGAGGTACAACACAGCACAAAGTGACGACTCAACATGGGGGCTGGGAACAACATCTCCAAAGGTAGGCCAGGAAGTCACAGTGCTGTACAGTGTGACTGCTGGACCCTGTGTGACAGGCTGGCTGCTGCCACCTGTTCTAAGCAGCCTTGCTGATGTGGATAGATGTACACATCATTGTTCTAGCAGAAAACAGATGTTTCACTCAAAGAGTGAAAGACAGAGTAATTCTTGTTAGGGAATGTCAAAGAAGGATGGTGGAGCCTCCCTGGGCTAGCAGCAGAGGGACATCGCCACATATCCTAGGCCTGAATGGCAAGGAGGGGGAGTGGTTGCTGGGGTCCCGTGAGACCTGCATTGTAGGAAAGGTTTTTCATTGTGGTCTTTTCTAGAAGAACACAGCCACTCACAACCTGAGGCCTGGCAGGAAGGGTGCTGGGGAATAAGGAGATCTGCTTCTCTTTCCTGCTGCCTTCTGACTTCTTGCCAGTCCCTCCCAGCAGCCAAATCCAAGCAGAAGCTAGACGCCAGGGAGCCAGGCGATTTAGTCCATGGACATCAGCCTCAAAGGGCTCAGAGGGCATAAGGTGGGGGGTTTATCTGTAGAGGCACACAGGATAGACCGCGCAACAAACAAAGGATAAAATGAGTGGACTGTCCCTCAGAACACGATGGAGATCTTAGGGCATTGTTCTTAGAGCTGAGACCAGGTCTTCTGAGGAGCCCTCCTCAGTCAAACTACAGACTCATCAAGGCAGAAAGGCATTAAGAAATCTGCCTCCTCAGGGCACAAAGGCCCCTCCCTAGCTCCTTCCTCCGACACACATCTCCTCCTCTGATTACATTCCCTGGTGTGTGTTTCAGAATCTGGGTAGCACTTGGTTTCTGTCCGGGTGGCTGCTCTTTTCTCCATCAGCTTCCTGGAAGCTTAAATTTCCTTCTAGAAATTCTATTTCCAAGTAAGCTCTGATGACCCTATCCTCTACCTAGGGACAAGTTTGACTTGAAATGTTTTAGAGACTAGTGGATGTATGAACACAATTCAGGGGAACAAAAGTTAAAATCTTCTGCTCCATCTTAACCTGTGTCCTGAATGCTCCACTTTGTTTGCTGTTAGTCATTGAAGAGCAATGGGACTTTGATCATTTTCATCTTGGAATGTATTGCGAAGATGTTGACTTTGGGATCTAGTGCCTTGCCTCCGCCCCACCGGATATGCACTCATAAGTCTTGTTGACATTAATGAATAGTTGTGTGTGTACAGTACAAGGATAAGAGAGACAAGTTGTGTGTGTACGGTGCGAGGATAAGAGGACAAGACAGACAAGATAAGTGAGGGGTCAGAGTGGCAGTTTCTTTGCTAGAAGCAAGAGCAATAAACTTTGTCCAACAAAGGAACCAGTGGAGGAGCCATGGAGGCTATTATTTTTTCTTTATTCTATAGGGAGACATTATAAGTTCTCCTAATTAATAGAATCTTTTGTGCATCAAATTCAGAAGAGCTTTTCCCTTTCCAGAAGGAATCTAACAGCACAGCAAACATATGCATTTTTGGCTGCTTTTCAAGCCATATTTATTAACTAAGTGCTAGGGTGGAGGATGGTTTTCTTGCCAATAGGATTCATAGGACACAGCACTTGAAAGCACATCAAGGAATGAACCATTTCTATGACAGGCACAATCACTGCCTATAACTCCAACTTAGCCAGCAGTGCCAGAGCTGACCGCATAAACCACAGACTAACTGAAGGACTTCAGGCACCTAGGATTCAACACGGTCTCCCAGTATTACGAGGCACTGGGGCCAACCCCCAGAGCCACTTGAGTTGAGAGAAAATAGCAGCTGGTCAGACAGAGACCATTTCCGACTTCTCCCCACCATTTTGGACACAAGGATCTTCCTCATGCTGAACTCTCTCCCATATCCTGTTGCTTGAAAGGAGTATCCTATTCACCAGAGGGCCTACACTACTCCACACGCCCTTTGCAAAACAACATTTCTGGAAGAAATCCAATGAGCTATGAAACTCAAGCAGAGAATCTGCCAGGTAATTAAGACACAGGCAGGTTTTCTTTGGTGCCGCCTGCCTCCACACCACCTCCTCTGCCCATCCTCCCTCCAAAGTCAGAAATTCTCCTTCCCTCAGAGGCAGGCTGTGAAAACGAGGTTGGAATAAAAGGTAGTTACAGGGTTCACATAAGGTGACAAAGCTGGCACTCGCTAAACACTTAGCATTATGCAGCCACCCCTTAAGAGTGCTCCAAATCCATCAGTCATCATGGAAAAATTAGAAGCTTTACTGGATGCCTGCCTCTCCAAACAGATCTTCTGAACTTCTTAATGGACTCCATAATTCAGCATTTGAGAATAGAACTTCAGACCAGCAAGACTGTCTCTATAACACACTCTCAGGCAACTTGGAACAGGCAGAGAGGAACAAGTCAAAACAATCAGCTATTTCATTAAGGGGATAAGATTAATCTTGAATGATGCCCAAGTCTGACTCACATTGTCAAATATTATATATGATCTCTATGAGCAGGCCATTTTCCCGATTCACTGAAACATCTGTGCACTTCAATGGGCTAAGCTTTACCCTGTCCACTGCCCTCTAGCTGTTTTTGTTGTGGATTATGTAATTTAGCAAGTGATGCAATCAGAAGAAGAATGCTTTCTACCTGTGCTTTGTACATGATGTTGTCGGATGATTAGTGGAACAGGCTAGATGGCTCAGAACCTTGGATTTTGACACCCTAATTTGTTCTGTGACCTTGGGCCTGTTACTTCCCCTCTCCTGGCATCGGATGTAAAAATGGGGAGGGGTAAATATTCTTGCCTCTTTCACCACTGGATTTGAAAAGACATTACAACTGCCATGAAAAGAAGTATTGGTCCAAAAGGCCCATACCCAGAAAAGTCAGGCTAAGAATCCTGGAAAGTGAGCAGTGGGCATAATTTAAAACAAAAAGTTTTTGCCTTTTTTACTTACTTTTGTGTTTAATTATGTGAGAAGCTATGTGTTTAAAGAGGGACTCTGAGTATAACTTAGATTTCTGTTCAGGGATGTGAAGAAGAGAAGAAGGAGTGGAGATGTCTAGGAGGTAAAAAGTTTGCTTTGTTAGATGCAAAAAAGCTCACACTTTACCCCAAAATATATTCTACAAGGATCAATAATTTAAATGTAAAAATATGATGCCATGAAAACACTAGAAGAAAATGGGTGAATATTTTTAGAACCTTGGAGCTTTTCTAAGGATGTCATAAAATCCAGATGCCACAAAAGAAAAAAACTGATGGATTTACTACATAAAATTGTAAAAATTCTTTACAGGAAAAGACAAAAGATACCAAATCAATGTATCAAAGAAGGACTAGAGGCAATGTTTCATTTTGCGTATCAGAAAAATGCAACAGTCCTTAAGGTAGGAGGTGCTCTTTAGAAATCAATATGAAAATCATGACTACAAAAAAGCAAAGGGATATCTAGGCAACTCAGGAAAAAGATTCAAAGACCAATAAATGTATGGAAAGATGTTCCCCCATGCTCATAATTAGAGTGAAAACCGATAAAAAGTTGGCAGATTGGCAACACATATTAAATTTTTGCTTGTAAATTCAAAGTGATTCTTCTATTAGGAGTTTCTTCTGCAGATACGTTCCCAAAAGTATACAAAGACTCTTCACTTTAGTATTGTTTGTCAGAACAGAAATCTGGGAACAGCCATCCGTGTAATGCAATACTCTAGTGCATGCATGTGTACTGACAATGCAAGTTGTCTAAGTTCATAAGAAAACAAGTTCTGGAACAGTAAACATAGTATACTCCCATTTGAAGTTAAGAAAGGATTTATAATATTTAGAAAACTGTGTGTGTGTGTGTGTTGCTTAAATGGACTTCCTGTTGTATCTGAATTTGGGCTGAGATTTCAACATTAATGATAGTAACTGACGTGTTCCCCCATATTGTAAATAGAGCTACGACACTATCCATTCATAACTTACTGAAAGGTAAACAAAACCATATACTGTGACCCTTAGCTCATGACTCACCTTCAGTATTTAAGAGGATGTTAGAGGACAATCAGAGTGAGGAAGAAAAGGAGAGCTTGGATAAGTGTTGTTGGCCTAATAGCATTATAGCCCCATGGGGTTCCCTTCCTCATGAGGAAGGCTGAATGGAGGACAGGAGAGAGGGAAAGAAAGAGAAAACCTCCTAGAGAATGGAGGGGGCTTATCAGAGGGAGAAAAATCATCTCACCCTCATCTCGTTACTTGCCGATCTGCAAAAATTGAGAAGGCTCTTGCAAGAGAATGAGAGCTCTTGTGTTCCCTAAGACTCAGAGGCACAGAATGAGGTGCCTGCCTCTTGCCTGGCAAAGGCTAAGGCCAGAGCTTGCCTAAAATGACCTGTAATGGCATAGCAAAGAAAGAGGGCTGTGGTGGGAGTAGTGGTTCTTCCAGGGTTCAGTGGGGCAACCATGCCAAGTTTTCCGAGGGCTAAGCGATGGCGCTGGAAGTTAGCCAAGCTGGGCCATCTTGAAAAGATTTCACCCCAGAGCCCTGCCTACTGGAGCAAGATAACCCCAGCAGGAAAAAATCTGAGAGATGAAGGGAACCTTAAGACTGTACTTTAGGGAGAGTTATGAGAGGCTAGGCTGAGAAAGTATCTCCCACAACAGAGAGCAGAATCCCTTATTGGACAGAGGGAGTGTCTGAAAAACTCACAGAACCATCCCATGTAAGAAAATGCCAGCACGAGGTATGCACCACCCACATGGTGTAGGTTTCTGATCCCATAGCACCCATTGAGCAAGGCCTCATCCTTTTACCTGCCATCTCACCTCCGTAGCCCAGTCCTGGAGGAGCCAGGGGCAGCGGGGTTCAGTGCAGGATCCAGAGGAGTGGAAAAGCAAGGAAGAAGGGTGTGAAAAGCCACATCCCAAGCTCCTCTGTCTCCCTGTAGGCTTCTGAACGGATTAGGCTTCAGCTCCGGGAAGAGGAGAAATGTTCAACTAGATGTTAGGAAGAACTTTTGATTTTGATTAGATTTTGCAGTACACTTGAAAATGTAATACATTTAAAATACATTTAAAAATAAAAGACTGTGTTAACATCTAGACCTGTTTGGAAAAGCTGCAGGATCTGCCCAAGATACCACCCAAGGGATGTGCAGGGAACTCTGTAGAGTGAGCGTGAGGGGCTTGGGTTAGAGGAAGAATAGAGCTACTTTTCTGGATTTTGCCCCCATTTAGTCTAGGCCCTTCCATATCCCAGTTCTACATGCATTCAACAGTCCTGAAAAGATAAACAAGAAACTCGGCTGTGCTTACTCACAGGGCGGGAACAGGGCGTCACACGGTGGTGGGGAGGGGGGGTGGAATTGACTTTTATTCATCTGTACTTTCTGCATCTTTTACAATAAACATAAATAACTCTTAAAATTTAAGATGTTTTAAATATGGAGCAAATGCACATTTTGTAGCCAGATGAATTTATGAAAACTCTTTGCCTGGGGCGTTTATGGAATCTTTCTCAAAATCCTCTCCTTCACCTTTAACACAGTTAACTACCACCTATTTGGCCTAATCAGGTAGGATTGGGTGGAGTTCCCTGGCCACCTAGTTGGCCCCATAGGGCATCAGAACCTCCTGGCATCTATCCATTGAAGTGTGCTAGAGAACAAATTGTCCCGAGAGGGAGGCTCCAGACAGCCAGTGCGGTAGCCAGTCAGTCTCACGGAACTAGGAGATTCCCAGGTGCACCGCTTCAGCCTTTCAAGTTCCGGTCAGGGTTTCTGACACATATATAGTGTCACAGAGAGTTCCCAGCATGAACAAGCTCAGGTCTAGAGAGTTCCATGTCTTCCACTGAGAGGCTCATTCATCCACCCATCGATCCTCATTCAACACATTCTGACATCTAATATTATGACTGACCACTGTGTCCCAAGCCATGAAGTAGAAAATAAATTCCTGACAATGCTGAGAAAAGGGAAGAGAAACTTTTCTCCATGGCCTCTTTTCCTAAGAATTATTTTGTTTACGTCTCAATAGCATCTCACGTCAAGTCAATGGTGTATTTGGTCTCTATCCTCATAAATACTCATGACTGTGGTAAGGTAGTTTCTGACCCTCAGATTAAACGACCTAAGAGGGGGCTGCTCACCTGGTGCCTCCATCAAAGGGACAGAAGGAACCTTGGAGGGGCCGGGCCCGTGGCCAAGTGGTTAAGTTCGTGCACACCGCTTCTGTGGCCCAGGGTTTCGCTGGTTCAGATCCTGGGTGCAGACATGGCACCGCTCATCAGGCCATGCTGAGGTGGCATCCCATATAGCACAACCAGAGGCACTCACAACTAGAATATACAACTGTGTACTGGGGGGCTTTGGGGAGAAAATTTTAAAAAAAGAAAAAAAAAAGAAGGAAGCTTGGAAAGACCACTCTCCAGGGACTAACCACAGCAAAGGACCTCATGCCTTTGAGTGACAGTAGCAAAAAGAGACAGCCCATCTCAGTTTGCCATCTTTATTCTCCCTTTCCATGGAGGGAAAGTTTATGTATGTCACTATATTTACTCTTCTAAAAACTGATTAGAGAGCTCTATCCTCCAGGCTCAGAGAGAAAGAACCAAGGACCTCTTCCATTTGCTCTGAGCAATGCCGAGGAGGCAGCAAGGAAAGGGGCAGAAGTGGAGGCTGCGGTGCCGCCTCAGCCAGCCCCAGCCCTGCAGAGGCCTCTTTCTACACAAGCACTACTCTGGGGCACCTGCTGTGTGGGCTCTTCCCAGCAGCTGTCATTCAGTCCTGTGGGTTACAGGACAAGAACCTCAGAAATCCAAGGCAGGGTGAGACCCAAGGGCTTACAGCATCAGACATGGGGAAAACCTGGCAAAGAGCAGTGTAGGGAGAGAGGCAAAAATCAGGAATCATTTCTGGTGGTAGAATCCGGACCCACATCCATGAGCCGGGATGACAGAGGTCCATGAGCTCAGTGCAAGGGAGCAGAAGGCAAAAAGGTGATGAGGGAGGGGAGAGGAAAGAGTATGTCAAGAACTCTATGAAAAAAAAAAAATAGCAGAGGCAAAGAAGAAACTTGAAGCAAAGGCAACTTCTATTCCGGACTGGCAGCCTGCTTCCTCTTTCAGTGTGGTCTCACTGTACTTAAGGAACATGATCTGCTCGGTCATGTCACTCAGCCCCCCACAGGGAGCCGTGCTAGGGAAACGGCTAACAAGATAATTAACCTGGATTTTGGAATCTGAGTATGAAGATGAAGGTAGATCCTAACATAGCTCTCTCTGGCTAGTTAAGCATCATCACAAGACTGCTGGGAAAGGAAGCTGCACAAGGCTGAAATATGACAATTAACTAACAATGCAAAAGAACATACTCTGAAAGGTAAGGACAGGAAGCACTCCAGAATCCTATAAATTATTCCTGTTTATTGAGTGCTAAAAGCACAAGTTCCAGACATATATAAATAATATATTTGTATAAATAATTGAAAACGCAAGGAAAATTACATAAGCAGGAACCAAATCTAAATTTAGCAAGGCCCCTGGCTTGAAGAACCCCTCTAAACTATGCTTCTCACTAAGGCCCTTCTCCTCATCCAGGAGAAAATCAAGATGAAAAATATTTTACTGTACCATATGGAACTGGCCACAGCATTTTCTTTCTCTTGCTTTCAGTTTCCACACCTAAAAAAAAAAAGAAGAGTGTGAATAAATGAGCTCTAAAACCCTTTCCAGCTCTGATATCATATTACGCCCTTAAAAATTACTAGAATGCTCATTAATTAGCATCCTGTTTATACTTCTACTGTTCAGGATAATAACTTGTTTTAGGCCTGATTTTCTATCTCTATTGCAAAATCCCTATGAAAATCCTAACATCTCTGAGCATCCCAAACATCTCTGAATTTCAGTTTTATAATTTGGGGCTTGACCTATCGTTAAGCAGCACTTTCTCTAGCAACATTGGTAATCTTGGTTTGGTGTTATTTAGGCTAGCAAATTACTATCTTTGGCTAAAAGAGTATACTGTAACTATGACCTTAGGTCATGAATTAGCTAATTGTCCCTCCCTCCTTGGGACATTAGCTGGTTGTCTGTTTCCTCTAGAGGAAGACTTTACACGGTGCCAAAGCTCTGGTGTCAATTAAATAAATGAGCTTCATTTCCTAAGCTGTGCAGAATGCAGAAGGAGCACGCACGCCCTGGTCTTCTTTCCTCCAGCAATGGCGACATTTGATTCTAGGGCCAACTTATCAAGGAGTCGCCAGTAGTCCTGGTTAGTGAGAAAAGGAAAAGTTTGGTGTACTCTGAGTTTGGCATAACCTTCTTCCTCTATGACTGTTTAGACTCAGAGTTAACAGTTAAATCATGACAATTATCATTTATTGAATAGCAACCACGTGGCAGGCGCTCTAATCTTATGACAATTTGGCAAAGTAAATGCTATTATCTATGCTGTTGGACACTAGTACTATAGATACCAGCATCTATAGATTTTTAAAGATACTATAGTCCTATAACTATTGTATTTTAGATATCAGTATAATACTATTAACCTTGGAGTCTCAAAAAATAAGTAACTTGTCTATGGCCACATAAGGGACAGAAATAAGATTTAAACATGGGTCTCATGTGACTCCAGTATTCTCACACTACTTCTGGGATCCTTCTCAAGCAACACAGGGCAGTGGTCAAGCCTACAGGCCCTAGAGACAGAATACCTGGTTTCAAATGCTTGATCTAGAATTTATGAGCTCTGAGGTCTTGCACAAGTTTCTTAGCTTCTCTGAGCCTTTGTTTTCTCATCTGTTGATAGTAATATTACTTACTGCACAGGGTTAAATGATGCAATATTGCAATAATACAACAATGCAAGTACACGCACGTGGCACATTCCTCGGCAAGCAGTCAGGGCTCAGTGCATGGTGGTGGTTATTGTTGTTGTTGTTATATTGTGCTTCCCCTAGAAGCAGAATTAATTCAAGTTCTGCAACAGAACCAGGGTGCTTGCCACAGTATCCACCAATATTAGGCGCCCAAGAAATGTTTGTTAATGATCTCTATGGTTTGCCTAATTTATTCTCTGTCTAGGCAAGGGGTATGTGGACTCTTATTTTTTTTTAATTTACATTTCCAAGATTGGAATGAATCTCTTTTTTTCCCTTTTACATGTGTGAGCATGCATGCATGCATGCATATGTATGTATATTCAATTATATATATGTTTTATGTATTATATGTAATTTTATATATATACATACATATATATATATATATGGTCACAGTTTATCATCATTCATTTATATCCATGATGCCACAATGTTACAGAAATGTTTTATTCTAGAGTTTATCATATGGTATGAAATTGCATTTCTGCATCTGAAATTGCTTATTAAATACTTGGTATCAATACAACTCCATGTACCTCAAAGATTATCAAAGAATAGATTTGGGAGCAAAAGGTCACATAGAGAAAGTATGCGTGTGTGTGTGTGTGTGTGTGTGTGTGTGTGCGAGATATCATTCATTTACTAAGTAGTTATGGTGTTGCCAAGTTCATTAGTTAAATTGCTGAGGAGACAACAATTATCCTTATAGTACGTCCATCTTATAGTTGATAGATATAGGTAGTCAGCAACAATTGTTCCTTCCCAAACTGTTTAGTCTAACAGAAAAAAAAATTAATACTCTGTAATTGAATTGGTTCCCTATGCTACATATGTTGACGGAGACAGGCAAGATGTGTAAAATATGGCCCAAAACAGAGGAATACAATAACCTCCCTATGAGTAGCATGCCATACTTCTTGGATAAAGAAGACAGTGAGCCATGTGAAAATAGTGACCTTAGGACCTTTGCACTGACTATTCCCTCTTCCTAGAAATGCTCTGTAGCCACATGTCTAACTCTCTCACTTCCTTTAAGTCTTTGCTCATATGTTACCTTCTCAACGAGGCCTACCCTGATCACTCTATTTAAAATTGCAACACTCTCCCTCAGCACTCCTACTTTACCCTGCTACCTCATTTTATTTTCCCATACTACTTAATTGACTTATTTATTAGGTTTTTTATTTTCAATCACCCACACTAAAGTGTAACTACCATGAGGGCAGGCATCTTTGTCCATTTTATTCATCACTGTATCCCAAGACCTTAGAGAAGCACCCAGAACACAATAGGTGCCCAATAAATATTTTTGGATGAAGCTTCTGCAGATGCTATTGATGGCAATTATTTCCACAAAGAAGAGATATTGTTCCATGCAGACAGGTATGTTCCTAATAAAATACAAAATTTCCATCTTCAAACAATGAACCACTACGAAAACAAAATTCCTTTGGGAGAGAAAAAGAATGAAAAATAAACTCTATCCCTGCATACACTCCTTGGGGTGGGAGGTCCTGACACGGTGACCCAGTCATACAGGTATGTTCATTTCAAGTACCTGGTCAACTGAATCACACACAGTGGTCACTCCAATTCTTTCGCCAAGTAGCGGCTCTTCACTTTGGGGTGATGTAGTCTGATCTTCACACAGTTACGTGTCTCAAATTGCATCGCAATTCTCCAGGGCTTTTTCAAACTGCCTCATACAGAGCCCTCGCATTCCATCTTGAGGTACTATAAGATCATTTCACACCAAGAGCACACCAAGTACAGTACGAAACAGTTGCTTCCCTACCCTAATATTTTAAGTGTATGTGAGGACATTATTTCAGAGTCTAGTGTCCTTCTCTGTTATTGTCTCTGGGTTTCACTCATCGTTACCCTGTGCTACAGGAGTTCTACCCAACCACCATGAAGGAGGATGCCTCTGGTGTTACCCAGGTATTTCCACCTTGTTTGACCATATAACTGATATTGTAAAAACACAAGAAATAAACTGTATTATAACCACCACAACTCCCCAGCCTTATTTATCCTCCCCTAATCGTTTGCACCTTCCCCTTGTAGTTGACCAATAGTTACAAATGTATACCTTTATTATCATTTGCCATGCACATTTATAACTATTAATAACTAGATTGATAGGAACATTAAGTGCTTGATCATTTTTTTAATGAAACATGCATCTTGTGGACTTCCAAACATTTGAGAACCTCTGATTTAAGATTTCTCTTGGAAATTAACTCTATCTTTACCAGAATGAATTGGCTGTAGCCTGGAGTGGATGTTAAAATCAAAATGAGTTGGGAAAGTGGATCTAATTCAAGGGAGAGTGGACATATATGCCCTCACCAAGCACGGATCTAAAAGCTTTGGAAGTGCTGAAGGGTTGTTATAATATTTGGGGCTGTCCCTAAGTAGAGAATCACTTGTAGTGTTGAACAGAGTATTACCAGGACAAAAAATTATTTAAATCTCATGCAAAAGTAACAGGATTAAATGTGTCTTTCATGAATGATATTTAAAGAAAAAAAATTCTTCAAAAAAAATCACTCCACTCATATAAAACCATCCAATCCCAATTGGCCATCGTCTCTGTGATTTCCTGATCTATGACTTCTTTGTCTCCAACTCCATGCTCTGATTGCAACTGTCACTGAGTCACACAGCCTGCTCTAGGCATGGAGCCAATTTGATTACAACAACTGCTTGTATGACAGAGAAAGGTGGTTTTCAGGGCCCTAGCAAATGGCTCACCCAAGCTTCTGACTCTGGGGCATAAATTCTGACTGTCATTCACAAGATGGAAAATAAATATCCGCCTAACCTAGTAAACCAACAACCTGGAAAATACATATGGACACAGAGTTCCATAACCAGGACACAGCAGGAATGATCAGATTGATTTCACTTTAGTCTTCTAATAAGCACAAACGAGCACAACCACATTCTTCAAATGACAATTTCTGTGTACTCAATACATTTGCAACCTTATTTTTGTTTTCCAAGGTTACAACTGTAGCTTGCTCATTTTCTAATCCCAGGTGCCTAGTACATGGTGTATGCATAAAAATATTTAATTAACATTTTAAATATTTTGAAATAGCAAGTCACTTAGAAAGAAAGTAACAAGTTACTCAGAGGCAGAAAGGTACCTACTAGGTAGCCTCATCCAGCCAAAAAGCCACTAATTTGGGGGTTGGAATCTAAGTATTCTTTCAGTCTTTAAAACTGATCTGATGGGGTGGTCCGGTGGTGTGGCGGTTAAGCTCATGCGCTCCACTTTGGTGGCCTGGGGTTTGTGGGTTCAGATCCTGGGCGTGGACCTACACACCACTCATCAAGCCATGCTGTGGTGGCATCTCACATACAAAAAAATAGAGGAAGACTGGCACAGATGTTAGCTCAGGGCCAATCTTCCTCACCAAAACAAAACTGAATGGAATTATTGTGTTTTAGATTAGTTCTTTTAGTTTCATGGAAATGAAGCCCTGTTGTTTTTTAACTTATCAAATACTACAGTATTCTACTAATGTAGATAAGACACTAAAAATAATTTACATAAGATTTCCTAACCACTATGACAACCGTGCAGAATATCCCTTTGTATTTATATTCATGTTTCTATGTTTCCCTTTCTGGTTTCATGCTAAAACATAACCTAGAATGTTAAAATTTTTCAAAACTTAGAAAGACGTAAGCAAGCCTTTTACTATAATATATCTCCTGCCCTGACTGATAGTATATCCTTGTTTCATTCACATAGTTCACCTGACAAATCCTTACTAAACTTAGTACAATTAGGCACTTGTGGAAGAGAGAAAAAGAGACTAAAAAATAATCACTGTAGCTATCATGCAATGAATATTTCTTCGGCTCCATTTCTAGGCTAGCATTTTACATGTATTATCTCAATCAGACAAGCCTATGTGGCTGTTACTTTTCACACGCCCACTTTACAAATGAAGAAAGTTAGAGAGGGTAAGTAATTGGCCCAAGTTCACCTGTCTAATAAGTAGTGAGCCAGAACCAGCACAATGGAGTAATGGTTAAGTTCATGCACTCTGTTTTGGTGGCCCGGGGTTTGTGCATTCGTGGGTTCGGATCCCGGGTGCAGACATACACCCTGCTTATCAAGCCATGCTATGGTGGTGTCCCATATACGAAAATTAGAGAAAGATTGGCATGGATGTTAGCTCAGTGCCAATCTTCATCACACACACAAAAAAAGTTAGAAAAAGAATAATAAGTAGTGAGCTGAAGTTCAACCCCCAGCTCTGTGACCCCAAAGCCCGGTTCTTTCCTGTTCACACACAGAGGCAGAACTCAAGGAGAAGATGCATTCCCTTATTCCAACCAGCAATTTGGATGGTAAATGAGACACATGGGCCTGAAAAAACTTAAGCGATTCTAAGGGAATACGAGAGGAAATATAAGATGGCCTAGGCAAAGCACCACTTTCCAGTAAAGTAAATCAACTGTGTAAGCAAAGGAGAATTTGGGAAAGTCAATCCCAGGCCGGAAAGACTGCAATTTTTAGTTATCCCCAACACTTCCTCCCTCTAGAATATTCATCTCCCAGCTCAGCCAGCTTTTGTGCTTTTGTTTCGCAGCTGGGTTGGCCCCCAAGGCACTCTGCTTTCCATAGATTCCTGGCCTCAGTAGCAACTTACCCTTCTTCCCTCTTAGTGGAGTCAAAGCTGGAAGTTTTCAAAAAAGCATTCTACTAAGAAAAGAAGGGGAAAATAAACAAGGGGAGGAAGAAGAGGAGGAGGGCAGAAAGTTAAAAAAAAATGAAGAGAGCAGTAAAAGAACATTTGAAATATGGAAATTAATGTTTACAAACGCCAGTTTCTTTTAAGTTTTTGTTTTGTTGCTTTGCTTTGTTTCATTTTCCAGTTCCAACAAAAGTCTACTTAGAGATCTCTCTTTTCAGTTTGGTTAATTCAAAGAACTCGTTTCTTTTTTGCCTTTGATGAGGGGTGGGAGTAGATGCCAGCTAAGGCCTCTCTGTGCCTATCATGCATGTATTACCTTATTTCATTACGAGGACGATGAAAGGGGTAATATTGCCAGCTTATTACAGAATAGGAAACTGAGGTTCAGAAAAATGAAATCCTTTTTCCAAGGACCCTTAGCCACTCAGAGGCAGAGAGGAGCAGGCTGCCTGACCAGGCTCCTTCTCTGAGTTCCTCTTTACAACCTTCAGAACTCTCCCTTTTTTGTTCCGAGGCACTTGCTTGTACCACTCAGTTCTGCGCCTTCTCTCCTCCACCCATAGCTTCTCCAGTCAGCCCTAGAGTACTAGACCTAAGACTGGGGCCCAGAGGTTACACTGAACTCTCAAAATGCTTGGGTTCAAATCCTTATGGATTGTGAGTGTAACTAACTGGGTGACCTTGGGCTAATGCCTTGACCTTCCTGGGGTGATATTTCCTTATCTGTAAAATGCGGATGGCAAATGGTGCCACCACGTTACAGAGGGAGACCCACATGTGTAAATACCTAGGAGAAGTGAATAGAGCAGTGCCTGGCACAGCTCAGCATTACAGAATTGTAAGCTGCTGTCATTACGGAAGTTGTTGTGTAGAAAGGAATAAGAAATTAGAACTTGAACACTCTTCCTTAAACACAACATATCAGTACTCACTGAGTCACTCGGCTGCTGAAGGGTCAGCTGCATGGTTCGGGACAATATGATAAGCAACAAGGAATACCCAGAACAAGGGAATACCCTGGGATTTCCAATGTCAATCCAATCTATTATATTGATTTTTGAAGTAATGTTTCATCTGGAAGAAAACAAATCCTGTTGTTAAAAGGTAAACTGAGGTGTATTAAATTTTAAGAGTTTATTTGAGCGAAAATCAATTCAAACCAAGCGGAGACAAACCGGAAGTGGTCAGGAGCTTCACCAACAGGAGCTAGCGGAAAGACTTTTACAGAGAAGAGGCAGAAGCAAAGCAAGACAATTATTTGGTTGGCTGTAGCTTAAGCAGTGCCTTATTTGGAAAAGTCCAGTTGGCTGTTTGTGATTGGTTGCCCTTAGGTTTCGATTTCTTAACCTAGAGGCATTTCAGGCATAGGTTTTGGTTTACTTCTGTAGACTAAGGCATTATAGCCACCTCGGTCTAATGGCCTCCTTGCTTAATTATTTTAACACTGTGTTGGCCATTTTCTTAGTGTGTATATTTCTTTGAGCAAAATAGGAACTACAGATGAACAGTTTTTTATCTTGGGGCTGCAACAATCTTCAGAGTCAATAGTTAATATGCCTTCACTATACTCACCCACAGCCTTCCAACCTTTCATTCCAATGCAGATGTTATGAAAAGACATACAGAGAAGGCAGATTGAAAGACAGTCCCGAATGTGAAATATCATCCAAAATGGACTCCGTATATTGAAGGAAAATGTTATTCTTTTATTGAAAGAGATATCTATCTATCTATCTTTCTATAGGTATATCTCTACAGTATAGATATATATATACCTATAGAGAGAGAAGATTACATGATTTGGAAGATTGGGAAAAAGACATTTTATAGCAATGCCCATTGAATGAGATATAGCTTCAAGTCAAGCCTGTTTTGAATGACCTAAAGAATTTAAATGAGCCCTTTTAAAATAGTTGGATTGTTTCTGAAATAGACTGGTTAAGAAAAGTCACCAAGTGTTTGACATAAATAATAATCCTTTAAGCAAAAGTAATATTTCTGCAATATGAGTTCATATGAAACCTAACTTCTCTCTTACCTATAGGACTTTCCAGTTATCTTAGAATATTTTGGATGGGGCCTAGGAAATTTCATTTTTACCAAGTTCCTTGAGAAATTCTGATGCACACCAAGATTTTGAAACCACTGACATACTTTTTATGGCTGTCTAGTCACCTATTATATAGACATGATACCATTTATTTAATCGATCTCCTTTTCTTGGGCAATTAGGTTTAACCTAAGTTTTCATCACTATAAATCATGCTGTGATGACTGTCTTTATAATAACAGCTAACATTTATAGCATGTTTTCTCTGTACCAGCCACTATACTATACATTTATTTCCTTAAGACAAATTCGTAAGAGGTAGAATTACTGAAATAAATTTTGTGCATTTTTAAGGTTTTTGATGTCGTTGCCAAGATGCCACTCCAAGAGGTTTGTTTTGTGGCCACTTTTGAGTGGGAAAACACTGACGGCTGTGTTACATGAAGACTAGCATTCAGCTATCAGCTCAGTAAGCACCCACAAACAGTGGCTCATTCAAGAGACTTAGAAAAGATACAGCACAATGTCCTGACTCCTGCATCATATCTTAGCTGCTATTGTTGCTAAAAGTAGCACTCCTGAGTGGTTGCTTCCAGGAATGCCTATCCAGAATCCAGCCACAGGGATTATATGCTGTTTCTGGGAACTGGCACATTTCACATGCTGTTCCTTCTTGGGTCTATCAAGGCATAGCCATCGCCACTAGTCAAGGGAACACAGGGCAGTGTGGAAATGCTGGATTCAAGGTCATTTTTTAAAGAGTTCAACATGAAAATGTTCTGATATCAGACCAAAAAAAATATGCACTGACCTAAATGTCCAGGTAATAAAGAAATTAAAGCAGGCCTAAAAAAAATTAGTCAGCTAGGCATATTGGAGTCATCCAGTGAACAAAAATAAAATACTTTTCCTCCGCATTGCTCATTTCTAAGATTCTCATGGAATGAAATGTGTGAAGAACTCTGAATAATATGAGTTACGTGTTCATACCGTATCTTAGCCTTTGATATGGGGAGGGACAGAGGAAATCGTTTGGAGGGGTGGCATTTTTCCACGTAAGACCAGTGCGAGATGTTTTTGGGTACTTAAATAGATATTTTTAAAATCACAGCAGCAACCCATTATAATACTAGCCCTGGGAGACAGAGCCATCTTGTTTTCAAAGAAATCTGGTTGATTAATGAACATAATGAGATCATTTAGTATCTGAGGACAAATAGTAAAATTCAATGGCTATTCACCTTTGCAAAACAAAATGAAACCACTTGCTATCAGGAAAGTGTGGAATTCTCAAACTGGAGTGGATTTTATATTTCACCGGCTTCTCCAATCCTTTTAAGAACATAGGAAGAGCAGGAATTATAAATAATTTCAATAGAGATTGTCTAGTCCCCACTCATAACTTTATAAATTAGGAAACTTAGGCACAGAGAAGTTAAGTGAACTTCTGAAGGTCACATAGCCAATGGAACGTGTGAGGTATGACTATATGCCAAGATTCAATTTAGCGTCCATTCCTTTATTTTCTTTCCCTCTTGGCATTTCCAAAAAATTCCCCAATAAATTGCGATCATTGCCTAAAAATGTTCCTCCCTTGAGGCAAAGTAGTAACTGGGCATCATAACTACTAAATAAAGGTGTTATTTTTTCCTCTCCACTTACAATGTGCCTCCCATATGGTGAAAACATCCCTAACCTTTCAAAAGCCTTATGTCTGTTAAACGTGTATCTCATGACTGGGTGTCTATCAGAGCAATCACTCTTCGTGTGGATTTAAAACAACCTAATGCCAGCATCAATTGGCATGCGGGAAAGCAAAGAGGCAGAGAGAATGGAATATTTTCTGGAGTTTTCAATAAGGAAGATTAGGGGCAGTGATTAAAAAAAGAAGCTTAGAAGAAGGGAGATCAGAAGACAATCTGTTTGATTTAAGAAGCAGTGTAGTGAGGACAAGAACTTCTGTGGCTGTTGTTTACTGTTGTAACCAAAGTGAGCATCTGAAACCAGGCCTGGCACATGGTGAATGCCCAGTCAATGTCTGTTGAGTAAGAGAACATGAGTCTGGCACTCAAGAGAGCTGGGATCCAGTTCTGGCTTTCTCACTAGCCTTGGTCAACCCACCTTTCAGAGTCTCATTTTCATCATCTATTTCATGAAAGGCTTGGATGAAATTATTTTTATGGCAGATACAGATACTTCTTCTGCCAAGCTCCCACTTAGTGGGGGACCTGCTCCCCTTCCATCCCATCATCTGTGTGGCTATGATGGGACCATACTACTGATCACCAAATTTGTAAAGTCTAACCCTGCCCATGGACAGTGTTGATTGGTCCAGGGATGGGCACTCCCAAACTGGGCCGCTATGAGTTTTCTCCAAGGAATTTTAGAACTGGCACCAAAAAATGAATGTCAGCCTTCTTCTGGTGGCTGAAAAACTGAGAATGTACAAACCTGCAACCGCTTGGTGGCCACCTTCCCTGGTTTGATCTGAGTGGTAGAAATAGCCAATAGACAGAGAGGAGAAAGGATCAGACAC
Source organism: Equus quagga (assembly GCF_021613505.1). Lineage (NCBI taxonomy): Eukaryota > Metazoa > Chordata > Mammalia > Perissodactyla > Equidae > Equus > Equus quagga. The sequence continues at coordinate 35,949,022 of NC_060268.1, forward strand.
AGAAGTGGAGCAGAAAGACGGAAATAACTTTTAAATCCATGATCCTGAGGCCTAAGGCATTTCTGTCCTTTATGTATTCAGATGCCTTAGAGTCCTCATATTAAATTCCCCATTTTAAAAAAATAAATGAGCCACTTAGCCATTAAATTATCTATTAATTGAGATGAAAATAGTTATATCCAATATATTCTCATCTCTCTTTCATTTCTAAGAGTTGAAGATTTCAAGGATTATGAAGGCTGTAGGGTGGCCAGATAGAAACATTATATCTTGCCAGGAAGCAATTTAACTGGAGCAGACTTGAAAACACAAGATGTTCTCCCGATGGGAAATTTCCTGGAGTCGGGGTCAAAGGAATATTTTCACTCAGGACCTCAGGGACTTAAACAAAGTACTGTCTTGCCCAAATGTGCAGGGAAGTCATGGAGAAACAAGACAGAATGCATGTTAGTTCCACAATCCCAGGAATGTGCAGGGAAGTCATGGAGAAACAAGACAGAATGCATGCTAGTTCCACAATCCCAGGAAGGCTACAAATCAGACTCCTCTGTCATTATTTATAATTGTGATATTTGGTTCACCTCCCCCTAGTTGCAGGCTTGAGACAGAGTTCTATCTGCACGAAGGGTAGAAGCACAGGTATTGGTAAGAAGTGAAACAAGAGAAAATTACAGAAGCTTTAGTAGCATCTTACGTCAAATTACATAAAGTAACTAAATGGTATGTTTAGAATTCGCCTTCCTGCATATAATTCATGTCCCCGAGATTTCCTTCCTCTATAGTAGAATAGTTTTACATTTTCACTGAGTGACCCCACTGTGTATTTTATTGAGTGATTTCTATGGAAGAAGTACTGGAGAAGAATTATAAGCATATTTCCTTGGGACTCTGAGATAAAGGCCTTCTTCATAATGAAATCCTGGGAAGGTTTCAATCTTGTGCTGTGGATCCATCTTGTCACATGGTATTTTTATCTTGATGATGATAAAAGGGCAGAAGTCCCCTCCCACCACATTCTTCATGTACTTTTCTCACGGATGACGGCTGCATTCTCCAGTTCTGCTGGTCATTTGGTTTTAAGCGTGGATCTGAACTGGGATGGGTATCGAATATTGATCGGACAAAAAGCCATTTCTCCTGGAGTCTCTGAAGAGGTACTGATAGGCCAGGTCTCCAGTTTGACACATACAGCAAAGAAGAACTGACTCCACTCCTCCAGTGGTCCCCAAAGCGGGCGGGAGAAGCCCAGGAAGTATACACGATGATGATCCATTGAGGCATAGGAATAAAAATATTAGACATTTTATTTTCACTTGTTCTTTACCTCATTCATTTTAAAAATTTTATTTTAGAGTGTTTTATAATGAACATAATATATTAATATAGTAGTATATGAATATAGTTTATATGTTGATTTTATTTGGGGCCATATTGAAAAAGTTACCAATAGGGCTATATTCCATTCTTTGAATGATCTTGAGAACAGGGATGTTGAGAGAAGCAGAATCATATTGTGCAAATAATGCTAAACTTGGTTGGAGTCAGAGAACATGAATTCAAATCCTGGTCTGCTTCTTACTAGTTTATGTAACCTTGGGCAGATAAGTTCACCTTTTTGAGCCTTCAGTTTCCACATCTGCTAACTGGTTATATGAGGCTTACATGAGGTAATGTACATAGGACTGAGCAGAGTATCTGGTACATAAAATTTTAAATAGCATATAAATCTCAAATATATTATTAAACATTGATTTTCTTAGACTCTCTAAATATATCACGTTATCATTAATCGACACATAAAAAGGTAATATTCAAATCTGTAAAGTAAATTTTCTTAAATAAGGAATATTAATGTAAATATCATCATCTAACTATTGAGTAATAATTATTCCTTATGCAGTTTCAGTAGCATTAAGGTTTTCCTTTCTTTTCTTCTGTTATTTTCCCAATAACACCTGCTCAGCTTCATTTCAGTCCATGGTTTTATAAAGAAACACACAAATAACATCATTCACAAAATCCTTCTGCAAAATATTTCACAAGACTTAGAAAACTCTGGCAAGAAATTGCATCCAAATATTTTGGCCTGGACCTTTGTACTAGTTATGTTTTGCACCACTTTTTTTTCATGAATGGACTGGCCTTAGGCCAGACAGGAAGGAGTTGGAAGGAAAAAGTAGAGTTTGGCTGGAAAGAAAAGTTCCAGTTGTCCTTGTATTTTTTTTTAGGGAACAAATTCCCATGCCACCAGAGAGGAGCTTTAACCTGACCTGGGGAGCATTGCCTTACAGAATGGGGACTCGCAACCTTGATGCTGTTGACGTTCTGAGCTGGATAGTTTTTTGTTGTGAGGGGCTGTCCTTAGCAGCATCCTTGGCCTCTACCCACTAGATGCCAGTGGTATTCCTCCCCCACCCCCTGCCCCAGCTGTGACAACTAAAAATGTCTCCAGACATCGCCAAATGTCCCCTGGGGGGCAAAGTTGCCCCCAGTTGAGAACCACTGTCACAGAATAATCCCCATTATCTTTTCTGCTGTGCTCAAGATGAAATGAGTCTAATGAATTAGGGAGAACTTGAAATCCAATTCCAAATTTTACAATGTTTCTTCCAGAAATTTTTTTTTTTAAAGATTTTACTTTTTTCCTTTTCCTCCCCAAAGCCCCCCGGGACATAGTTGTATATTCTTAGTTGTGGGTCCTTCTAGTTGTGGCATGTGGGACACCGCCTTGGCGTGGCCTGATGAACAGTACCATGTCCCCGCCCAGGATTCGAACCGACGAAACACTGGGCTGCCTGCAGTGGAGGGCGCGAACTTAACCACTCAGCCACGGGGCTGGCCCCATCTTCCAGAATTTTTTTAAGGGCACACTTTGTAAACTTTTGGCCACCAGCTTGTATTACGCCTAAAAGCACAACCCATCTTTCTTTGTAAGAGCCTGCATCGCTACAATTTTTGTGAATCTCTGAAGTACAGCAAGGGAAGATGCTAGGACAATATTCCCAAGCTGGAAGAAGTGTGTCTGGAGGTAGGTGTGAAGGGGTGGCTGGGCCAAGGGCAAGGGAGCACGAGAACACCAAACCGACGATGCAGTGCACTTCGTTGGTGCTGATGTGAGCAAGCCCCTTTAGTTTAGCCATTGGATTGGTGGCATGAGTGGGTTGGAGGATAACCTCCTTCCTTGTTCTCCAGCTTTATTTTTCTTCCTTTTTTCTCCTCTGATCCCTCACTTCTTTCTTTTCTCCCCTTGTCCATGTCCTTCTTCTTATAGTTCCTTTCCCCTGGTACTCTTTCGGTCAAACACTGGTCATGGAAGCCCAGCATCATGGCTGTGAGTGGGGCTCTGGAACCTGATGGACGGTGTTTGAATCAGGGCTCTACCACTTTCTTGTTGTGAGACCCACTCAAACAAGTGATTTAACCTTGTGTGCATTTATTGTTTCATCACTGCAATGGATATGATACCACTAGTACCCGAGCATTAACGTATGTAAAGCACATGGAACAGAGCCTGCCATGCAGCCAGCACCCAATAAATGTTAGCTATTATGATTATGTTCATGTCCTCCACCAGGGAAGAAAATGTACCACACTTTCATATAAAAGAGCCCAGCAACACTCGCCCATTTGTATTTATCCAGAGGGTTACCCTATATTACTGGTCTGGGAGAGGAGAAAGTTACATATGTGTCTCATAACACTTTTAGGAATAATGCTGGTTTTATTTAACACATTTGTGCTAGGGAAGCTGTGCTGGGGGAACACTATGGACGAATGCACATTTTATAATAACACGACATATGTAGTTCCATTGAGCGTCTCCCTAAAGTATATGCATTGTTATTTCTAGTCTGAATACAATGTATACAGTTTCTGTGTGAATGGAGAAAAAGCAAATTTTAAAAGTACATAAATAAAAATAGAATATCAAATACAGCAAAGAAAATTTTGAAAATCCTTTCTAAACAATACTTTTATTTTTTTATCTATTATTTTCCTTAGAAAAGACAGTGACCCACGGATAATAGTATTTGATAAATGAGTATTTCATAACAGTTACTTCACAACAATATTCAGCTAAGGGTACAGCTAAGGAAATTGAGGCAAAGAGAAATTAACGAGAAACAGATGGATTAGGGAATTCACTGAAGAAGAAATGTGAATGAAATTAAACTTAGAGAAATGCGAAAGAAAACAACAATAAGGGGCTGGCCCCGTGGCCGAGTGGTTAAGTTCTCCCGCTCCGCTGCAGGCAGCCCAGTGTTTCGTTGGTTCGAATCCTGGGTGAGGACATGGCACAGCTCATCAAGCCATGCTGAGGCAGCATTCCACATACCGCAACTAGAAGGACCCACAACGAAGAATATACAACTATGTCCCAGGGGGCTTTGGGGAGAAAAAGGAAAAAATAAAATCTTAAAAAAAAAAAACAACAATAAGATACCATATTGGGTGGCATTACACTGGCAAAAATTACAAGAGATTATTAATATTCACTTTGAGTGAGGGTATAAAAAAAGGGTACCTCATACACTATTGGTGAGAAAATTGATTAAAAAAGTGTTTTGGGAAGACAGTTTGGCTTTATGTTTCATTAATTAAATGTTCATTCTCTTGTCCTTGCAATTTCACTTATATAAATCTTTCTGAGAGAAATCTTCACCTTTAAGCCCAAAGGTAGGTGTATAAGGATGTTCACTTAAGCATTGTTTCTAAAAGAAAAAACAAAATCTGGAAACAATCAATGATTGATGCCCATTTGTAGAGAGAAATAGATAAATTATTGTATACCCACATTATAAGATACTATAGAGCCGTTTAAAAGAATGAATGCTTATACGGAAAATGTTTATGGCATGTTGAAAAAGAAGTAGAGTAATACATAAAACTTGTGTTTATTACACGTGTGTGTGTAAATACACAGGAGAGGATCTGAAACTATATATTCTAAACTGTTAAGAGTGGTCACCTTGGAGGCAAGTAGTATTGGAGTCTCCACTTTTACTCTGCACTACATTTCTATAGACTTCTAAGTTTTTACAAGGAGCCCTTGTTTTAATTTAAAAATGAACAAAAAAGGCAGTTTAGTATTTTTGTCTTTGCACTTGGGGATTACTGTGGTGATATGTGGAAAGTCCGTGTAAACTCGCAACTCCGGTATATCTGCTGGGAGGTAACTGATTAAGTCTTGGGATTTCTTCATCTTGATATTAATTATTTCATGCCTTTTAAAATTATAGTTTTGAATTGTGCATGATGACCCAGGTTCACATGAGCTTCCTTAAAATTTTGGGGAGGCAAGAGGCAAATTCTATCTGTCAATATTGTTGTGGGTACGATACTAGACATTTAGGAAGATAAAAGAAATCTTAGACAACAAGTCCCATCTTCTTTCTTTCCTTCTTTTTGTGATGAGGAATATTGGCCCTCAACTAACATCTGTTGCCAATCTTCCTCTTTTTACTTGAGGAAGATTGTCCCTGAGCTAACATATGTGACAATCTTCCTCTTGTTTATATGTGGGATGCCGCTACAGCATGGCTTGATGAGCGGTGTGTAGGTCCACAGCCAGGATCTGAACCTACAAACCCCAGGCTGCCAAAGCAGAGCACATGAACCTAACTACTACACCGCTAGGCCAGTCCCCAAGTCTCGTTTTCTATTTTTTTTTTTTTTTGAGGAAGATTAGCCCTGAGCTAACATCTGCCACAAATCCTCCTCTTTTTACTGAGGAAGACTGGCCCTGAGCTAACATCTGTGCCCATCTTCCTCCACTTTATATATGGGATGCCTGCCACAGCATGGCTTGCCAAGCGGTGCCATGTCCTCACCTGGGATCCCAACCGGTGAACCCTGGGCTGCCGAAGTGGAACATGCAAACTTAACCACTGCACCACTGGGCTGGCCCAAGTCTCATTTTCTTAATTTGATATTCAGAACATACCCTAGGAACCTCAGAACACTTTTTGGAACAAAATAAACAGAAAAAAAATATGTCCAGCATAAAATTTTTACATGCACTCAGAATAGACAAGAGAAATAGAAGGCCTAGTGAAAATGACATTGGGATGGATGAGAAGAGAAGCAGGACAAGTGGCCTTGGGCCTTTAGCATACAAAAAGCAACCACAGACAGTTCTTGAGTTGGGAATCAAAACGAAGTGCATTATGTAAAAGACTATTTTCTCAGAGTATTTAGGTACTAATTAGTAGATTGCAGAAATAAACCAAAAGGGCCTGTACAATAAGTATCTGCCAGAAAACATAACTGAAAACAAACAAGCCAGCTGCATAAACATCCATTGGGTCACTGCGGACATTCTAACGGATATTCTTCCAGGGAAAAGGAAGACAGGTAGAGTATTGCTGAAAGGAGTAACATATTTAAACAGGCTGAAGGCTGGGCGGTGGCTGTGAGAGCTTCATCCACATGGGGCTTCATCTTCAGCATTTCTGATCTTGTTGTTATATAAAAGAACCAAAAGAACCAAAAAGAATCAAACATTTATCAAGTATCTCTTAGCTCCAATTGTCCCTTTGGAGGTTGAAGTTATTCAAAGAAACAATGATCAGCAATTGTTTTTTCTATTCACATTCTCCTTGAACACATTGGGTGAAGCCATTTTCAAGGATGGTCTTTCATTTCACTGTTCTTGTTTGTTTCACAATGATGTTTTATGGGAACTCACTGTGAAATAATAGAAAATATAAGTATTGGTCTCTGTCGCCAGGTCTTGGCACAGAGCTCCCCAAACCCTTGTAATTTCCTAAGTGATAAGAAGACTAGGAACATCTCTTGTTCTAATATTTGTCTTTGACCCTGTCCCTGACACAGAGCTGCTAAAACTCTTGTAAATTCCTAAGTGATAAGAACACTAGGAGCATCTTCCGTTCTAATGAGGTGACTCTGGGTGGGCTCCCGGGTGGCTCCTGGATAGGAGCTGGTCACCAGAAGGATCAAGCTGTGATTAGAAGCTTGGAATTTTCAGCCCCCCCCGTCCCCCATTCTCCAGAGATGGGAGAGGGGCTAGAAAGTGAGTTAATAATTGATCATGTCTACATGAGGAAGCTTCCATAATCCCAGTAGCAGGAGGTTCAGAGAGCTTCTGGGTTGGTGAACACATGGAGGGGCTGGGAGAGCGGGCACCCGGAGAGGGCATGGAAGCACCACGCCCCCTCCCACATCCCTTGCCCTGTGCATCTCTTCCATCTGGATCTTCATCTGTATCCTTTATCATATCCTTTTATAATAAACTGATAAATGTAAGTAAATGTTTCCCGGAGTTCTGTGAGCTGCTTTACAAATTAATCAAACCTGAGGAGGGGGCCATTGGAACCTTCAATTTATAGCCTGTTAGTCAGAAGCCCAGTGACAACCTGGGCTTTCGACTGGAATCTGAGGTGGAGGGGAGTGGGGGGTAGTCTTCTGGGACTGAGCCCTTAACCTGTGGAATCTTTTGCTATCTCCAGGTAGATGGTGTCAGAATTGAGTTAAATTGTAGGACACACAACCAGTGTTGCGGAGAACTGCTTGGTGTGGGGAAAATCCTCCCCACATTTGGTGACCAGAAGTGAAATGTTCTGTGCAGAAGTAAAGGAGACACCCAGGAGGGGAACACAGTAGGAAAGAACTGCGTTTCTCCCTACACAGAAGGAGGAAAACTGAGTTGTTTCCTAAATACTCACCTACTGTTAAGCCTCTATTTTGCGTGAAGCAAAGTCAGGTGCTCTCATAGCACCTTATAACTCTCATAGCACTTACCATGGGAACGGCAATTTACCAACTTACGTCTTCACTAGACATAAGTTCCCTGAAGTCAAGGAACTGCTTTAATGGCATCTCCAGTACTGAGCCAGGCATATGAAATTAATTAATTAATACTGACATAGATACTCGATATCTTCTGTGAGTTTATCAAAGATGGATCCTTTGAGAGTTGGACCTAATCACCATTCTCTAATGAATTCTAATGATAGTTTTCTGAAGGATTTCTCTGTCCTTTACTGAGTACTTTTGGTTTTAAAAAAGAAGATCCTTATCAGAAGCGAAGGTGATGAAAAAGAAAAAAAAAACATGAAGTCATTATTGTTAGAATTAAATGAGCTACATTTCAAGTGATTTCCAAGGAAATTTGACATTGTAGATATATGAAAAGTAAAAGAGAAACTGGGACCATACATAAATAGAATTTATGAATTTGAATAAAAGTTTGGCAAAATCTCTAATGTCATTTATACATTTGAATGGATAGGAGCTCCAGAGATATAAATTCAAAATATAAATTAAAAGTTGTCCTTTTGGAGCAATAAATTACTAGTATATAAAGTAACATTTGATAAGTACCCAGCAGACATCTCACTTTACAAGTTATTATACAAAAATAACTTGATACATATAGCTATTGGGGCTTTACAAAAACTTGGAAGTGACAGATAACTAAATATAGACATTAAATAAATACATAGTTAAGAATAGCAGCATGGGACGTATCGAGAATAACTACATTTCTAAGATGGAGACTGGACCAAATGATACAGGATTGTAGAAAGCCATTTTTCCCAAATCAGTTCTAAAAAGCTTTATGGAAAATATCAGGAGGTGTAGTTTATTAACTAAGCAAGGACAATAAGGCAGGTAAGGAGAGATTGTTCAAAGTACTTGGCACAGCTTGGCAGGGGACCCAGAAGGAAGACTGAGGTGATTGGACAAAGGAAGGAAACTTGAAATAACCACAGGTTGTCTGAGACCCAGAGGACAATAAAGGAGTGGACTGCTCTAAGGCTTCTTGATAAAGAGCTCGAGCTGAGCTGGCATTCTCTAGAATGAAGGAAAGTCAGTGTCTTCTTCGGATTTTAAATCTTGTGAAGAATGAAAACATTTCTTTCTAGTGAGGTAAGGACTGGCCGGATGTCACTGGAACTGAAGTTTTCAGCATCTAATAACTTCTGAACACAGAATTTTTCAATATGGTGTATATTTTAGATATTATTATACAAAGATATTAAAGACATTATCATAGGATTCCAAAATGGACATATTTGGGGATGCTCATAAGATTAGTGTCGTTAGGGGACAACAGCAGCAGTTACTTTTATTACTTGTCATGGCATTTATTCGTATCACATCTTGTCTTTTCTAAACATTTCCTTTTGCTTTTCCATGTCTCCCTAGCTAGACTGTAAGTTTCTGGAAAGCAGGCCTCACCCCAGCCCCTAGAGCTGTCCTGAAGATTCTGGCACCTACATGTGTTTGTATCCATCTGCTTCTCTCTAGCCCCTCACCAGTGCCCTAACTTTTCTCCCATATAGACCGTTACAACAGCCTTTTTACTGGTCTCCAATATCTTACAATATATCTAGAAAGACATGGAAAACCAAATGGAAACATTCGGATAACACGTTATACAAAACAGATAATAAAAATAACAATCTTTTTCCTCCAATACTGACATTTCCTTTACAGCTCTCCTCCTACCTCTATCACCTAAATTTCTGTATTCTGACTTTGAATCATAACTGTTAAACTATATATTATACACACACACATGCATGTTGCCAACACAAATAGAGGGCTGGAGGAGCCAATGTTGTATGTCAATGCAGGGTCTTAAGTTTTACTTTGTGTTGTTTTTAAGTTGAAATAGAGCAAATAGAAGTTGCAACAAAATGCAAAGTTTTAAGACTCCCTGAGTCGGTGGGGAAGAGCCACCAGGCTTTACATGCGCCTAACAGAGTGCGATAAAATCCAGTTAAAGTGTGATGTGGCAGAGTGGGACGAGGAAGGAACTTTCAGGTAAGTCAGAAAGAGAGTTGGAAAAAAGAAGGAATGTTCTTTCGGTAGGGATATGAGAGAAAAGAAGGAAATGGGGTTGAGAAGGAAAGGGGCGGCCCTCGAGGGCACATTCACCTGGCGGAGAGTCCTAGGACCGCACGGAGCTAGGAGTACATGGGAGGCTTAATCCACAGAGGACCCGAGATAACGTGTTGACTGGTCTAAGTCATAGACCAGAAGGAAGAGGCTGCAAGGAAATAGGAACAAAAGTCCTTTTGAGGGGCCAGGAAAAGGGCTAGAAATGATGATGGGAATCTCCTACTTTTGTATACTTGGAGGCTAGACAAGCCTGAAGAACAATATAGCTAGTCAGGGTCAGGAAGGGCCACTATTAGAGAGAAATAGATTATTTACAGCAAGGCTTCTTAATTTTAATGTGCAGATGAATCACCTGGGGATCTTATTAAAATGCAGATTATAATTCAGCAGGGCTGGGGTGAAGCCCAAGTGTTTGCATTCCTAACAAGCTCCCAGGTGAAGCTATGCTGCTTTGAGTAGCAAGGATTTACAATATCAAACGTGAGCATTTATAGCATTTTTACAAAATGAAGAAATCAATGAATTAGTGTTTCCCAGTAGATATCTTCTGTGGGTTTATCAAAGATTTTATTTATGAAATTATCCTCTCTTTTACCCTTAGTTGATGGCAATACAGAATTATCTGAGACCAAAAGAGGGAATATAGTGCCCCAGTTCAAACCAATAATCACATATTTGAGAGCATAACCATTGTTAGATGTCTATATTAATAATAAGATAACTACCTGTGTTGTTTATAGCAACGCATCTGCACTTTAAAGTGTCTAATAGAACTTTCTGTGATGACAGAAATGCCCCGTACCTGGACTGTCCAACATAGTAGCCACTAGGCATCTATGGCTATTGAAGACTTGAAATGTGCCTAGTACACCGAGGAGTAAATTTTTCATCATATTTATTTAAATTTAAATAGCCACAGATGGCTAGCGGTTGACATAATCATCAAAGCTGCAACCAGATGTTTTTTGCCTCTTGATGGAAGTGGTCTTCCTATCAAGGCTCTGGAATTAGCCACCAATTTACAAAAGAGACCCCAGGGTTTTCAGATCACACTTTGAGAACTGATGGTATAAGGGAATTTATCTACCAGGGTCCCACAGAAAGCAACTGGTAACAGCCAAGAATTTGAATGCTCTCTTTATCTAAAGTAGGTTCTCCTGCCAAGTCATCATCCACAGTAATAAGGACTTGAAATAGAAAGAATATCCCACCAAGGATCCTATCTTTGAGACGTTATATACAACATTAACACACACACGTGCGTGAACGCACACACATACACATACATGGGCTTTTAAAGGAGAAAATTTGAATTTGAGCTCTGGCCACATCCACACTAATATGTGATGTCTGGTAAGTCACCTAACCTCTCTGACCTTCAGTTCCCAATTCTCTCTGTAAATTGGAGTCAATAATACCCAGGAGGCAAGAGTGTGAGAAAGTGAGATTCTGAAGGGCATCATAAGTTTTAAAGTCCTATACAATGGCTAATTATTATTCACTGAAAGAGAAGTCAAATGCCACATTTAAAACAAAATCCAAGGAACTGCTTAGACTGTTTTGTTGGACTCAATTTGTATTGCAAGCACACGGCCTTGGAAATCTTACGCAATGGATATTTCAATCCTTCGTATTTGTTGTAATGGGATATAACCTTCAAGGAACGAGCATGCCAAAGCCATTCGGGAGAAGGATGGTAAGAGAGGAGTGCTTTATTTAGTAGTGTGGAGCCTGGTAAGCATCCTCCCTGCTAAGATTATACTGAAAATAAAGGAAATCGCAGACGGCTCATTTCCCTTGTACTGGCTGTAATCTTGTGGAAACTTCCTGTAAAAGGCAGTTATAGCATTAAAAGTAAACTGATTTCACACTCACCGGATACTACCAGACCAACAATTACAGTCCTCTGGGAGAAAAATAAAATAGCATACTTATCCTTTATACTTTGTATTAGTTTGGAAGAACATGGAAACCCTAGTGATGGAGAAACAGACTCATGCCAGAGGCAAGGAAACTATTTAGAAACATGGTTACCATTTAGTAATTCCACTGAGAGGCAGAGCTCATTAGCCAAGAGACTGGTTACACTAAAAAAAAAAAAAAAAAAAAAAAAAGATCATTCATTAAACAAAGTACAGCTTGAAAATAGAGTTCCCTTTGATCTAAGCACATATTAACTACAGTTTTAAAATACAAAATTTTAATAACATCTGCTAAGGGGTAATGTTAAGACTAAGTTTAGAAATGGAAACGTGAACATGTATTTTATGTACTCTTAGAACCTAACACGTTGGCATGGCTGTCACCTCTTTTGGCTTTTCAAATATAGAGATATCTGCTGAGAGCTTAATAGTGCAAGGGACAGTGTGTGTGAAATGCTGAACTGCAGTCGTGTTCCAGTAGCAATAGGAAGCCCGAGGGACCTCCGGATTTCCATCACACTGTCCATCAACCCAGCTTCATTTTTATACATCCATGAGACTTTAGCAGAATATTTCACTTGAAATGTCTCCGCTACTTAAAACCACTGCTGAAGAGAACACCAAAAAATATGAAATGCAGCCTCTGCCTTCAAGTCACTTAAAATTTAACTGGGAAAACAAACATAAACTTATAAAAAGTGGATTAGCCAAAAAAAAAATTTAAAAAAGATAGTTAGCAATATAACTATAATACAGTAAAGGCAAAAATAAAAGAATCTGAGAAGACAAATTCTGAGTTCATAAGAAAGATGATCATGACAGAGTGGTCTGGAAAGAGGGAGAAAGTCTTGAAGTGGAGCGCTACATGCCATCTGCTGGGGTTCCATGAGGACAGGTCCCCTTGCTGTGCTGGTGAACTGTGCTCTGACACCTACCTGGAACACAGAACCCACTGGTACTGTTTTAACTTGGATGATGTCCTATATTGGCTATTACTTGGCAGTTTGCTATTAGCCCACGGCTGCTTTCGATAATTAATTATTTATATCAGGTTGTTAAGTGGCTGTGGCTAATTCCTAAAGCTGAGGACAACAGTACCAAGAGCCACCTGTGAGCACCAGCTACTGTGACCAACCTCTTTCTCACAGACCCACCTGAGAAAACACCACTGAGCAAATACAAGTGTCCTCTGCCCTGCTGACCCCTGACATGGCTGTAGAATCCTTCTCGACTAGTGCTCATTGGGAGCCATACCAGCTGAATGGAGTTGGAACTTGAAGTGAAACTGTGCACTATATTCACCTTCTCACACAGCTTTTCAAGTCTTATTGGGTCCCCCTTCCCTCGCTGAACCAGCCCTCTGGCCTTGAGCAGTATGTACCTTGCCTATGATACACTTTAGGCCACCCTTTTTTGTGTTCTTCTGGAATAGAGGTTTCAGTTAGGGATGTGTTCAGAGATGGGGTGACACAAGTGGCTGCAAGGAAAGGAGGAGAAGACAGTGAAAGCCTAGAAGGACTCAGTGCCAGGCATACTTCTGAAAAAGCAGATTTGTCAGTTCCATTACAGATCTGCCAATCACAGTCTCGGGACTGGGGCCTAGGAATCTGCATTAAAGTAGTACTTGCAGTGTACTTTTAAAAAAACCTTTTTATTATGGAAAATTTCAAATATATAAAATAGTAAAGAGAATGTACTCATCATTGATCCATAACCAATCTTTTTTCATCTATATCCCCACCCACTGCTCCCTACTCCTCACTCCACTGGATTATTTTGAAGCAAATCTCAGACATCCTATCACTTCGCCTGTAAATATTTAGTATGTAGTTCTGAAAGATAAGGACTTAAAAAAATACAACCACAATATCAACACTTAAAAAAAATCCTTATTATCATCAATCTCAAGTTAGTGCTCATTTCCCCAGTTATCTCAAATTTTAAAATATTTGTTCAAATCTGGATCCAAATAAGATCTCACACACTGCATCTGGTTGCTACGTCTCTCATACTTCTTAAGGTCCGGACACTGGAATAGACCAGGACAGGCCTCTTGAATTTAGGGCAGCTACTGATGGAAAGACTAGAAGGCCCCTGTGCTCTCAGCCTCATCATAGGATCATTTCTGACTGTTTCAGGGTAGAGCACTTAGAGCTCTGGCCAGACCAAGATCGTGTTTTAAAAGCTGGTAAGATCTTCAACAACTGGGTGAGAAGAGAGAGCTACGAATGTACCCTTAAAGAGAAGGGCACATAGGTGTCCCGAGAATGGCACGGAGAACACCAAAGGAAAAGAACAGTTTGGTGACTGCTTCGCGGTCACGGGGTTGGGAACAATCTAAAAAGCATTAGTTGGGGTATTCATCATATCTTTCCCCTTCAGGTAAATAATGTGTGTGAAAGTGGCCAGCACAGTGTCTTGCATATGACAGCTAAGGTGCTTTTCATATTTTCTCCCAAAGCCTCTAATTGATAATTTCTCTGATGTACTTGAATCTCAAACTGATGCAAAACTTCTTCAACAGAAAAGGGGGCCTTTGCACGTGACCCAACTTTCCTCGTACTTAGTTAATCATAATGACTTTGAGAGCGATCATTTATTGATGGCTTATTGAGGGCCAGGCCATGTGTCCATACAGGAGAAAACTGCTAGTTATTTGTTGAATGAATGAACAAGCCTACTGAAAGCTTTCCTTTTAACCTTCAGACCAACGGCCACCACCTTGTCATGGAGTTTACTAATATCTCCATTTTACAAAGTCATTCTAAGAGCTGGGATGTATGTATTGAGCTCTTAACCTGTTCAAGTGCTTCATGTATATTATTACCTCATTAATCAATACATCAGCTTTATGAGTTAGGTACTATTGTCCCCATTTTATACAGGCACACAGTTTAGGTAATTAATCTAGAACACACAAATTATAACCGATGGGACTTGATTCAAATCTGAGCAGCCAAAGTGGTTAGCAGTGGCATTGGACAGAGAGCAGGCCAGCACCAACACTCAGCCAGCTGCAGTTTTTTTCGCAGGAAAACGCAGGTTCAGAGGTCATCTCTGTCTATTGCGGATCCCCTCACCTCTTTCTGTCACCAACTTTGTCCCTTCTTCCCTTTGAGCATGGGCGATGCTGCTGCCAAGGCAGGAAGGAAGAGTTACATAAAGAAACCTCAGGAATCAATGGGATGGTTTTTTGGGCAGACTGACTGGTTTAGTTCCTTTATTTACTGGTCAAACGTTTATTAAGCATCTACTTTGTGCAAAACACTGTCAACAGGCTGGTGTACGCGCTCCGGAGAAGAGCAGTCCTGAAACTCCCAGGAGACGGATGGCAGAAGAGGAGGGCTGGCTTGTTTGGGAGGGTCTCCCACTTTCTTCTTCCTCAGGAAACGTTCTACCCCTCAAGCTGGCAGGAGCAGCCACCTTCATTCTCAGGTCGCACAAACCTGAGAGTGAAGAGAATAGCATTGCACACAGAGCTAGGCTGATATCTAGGGAGATGCGTCAGAAACTTGGGATTCAGTCCCCCAGGCTGGATCAAGTATAGGCTGGCTTTCTAGGTAGAGAAGAGAGAACAGAATTTACAGAGCCAGGAGCTCTGAGTCCTCCAGTCGGGCAGACCCTAGACTCTAGCCCGCAACTCCAGCAGGTTTCTGTGCAAAAACCTTTTGAGATGAATGCATACATTGTCCTCTAACATGCAAACGTGACAGCTGCCTATTCAATAATCGTTCCTCCTCCATTTAGAGCAGTTCGTGCCACAGAGGCATCTTCTGCGCTATAGTTATGCAACCTCACTCGCAGCGGGAGTTATTTCCTGTGCTTCTGGCTGCGCCAGATTCATGTAACACGCCTACCCCGGGCTTCAATGGAAGTCGTTCTCCATTAACAACCTCTCTAGCTTTCAGAGATGAATGCCCTGCACTGCATACTCCTTGCGCAGTAAGAATCCAACGTATTAAAACTAACTCTTTCTCTGTCTGTCTTTAACACACACACACACACACACACACACTCCCGCTGTGCATGCAGCTAGGGGACTGCAGCAATGCAACCAGAGGGACAGCAGGCGGAGCTCTCTTGGTACAGTCCCTCCCTCTAACCCCCACCAACTAAAGATGAACTCATGCCAGTTCCATTCTTTGCTCTGCAAGGAAAACACACACAGGCACACACACGCGCGCGCGGCAGAACAGAGGAGCCTCCAATTTCCTTCCTGAGCACACTGTCATCCTAGCCTCTTCGTCCAAACACCCCGGAGATTCCAAAACGAGGAACGGGGAGCAGCGCGCCGCAACAATGCAACCTCCCCAGCAGCTCCCCGTGCAGCTCGCACCCCCGCCCCCTTTCGCAGCGTGCCAAGAGTTTGGAGCGCGCGCACGCACACCGAGCGCGGTGCTGGCGTATCCCTCCGCCTCCCTCCTCCTCTCCCCGCTCGGCGGCTCGACAACGATTTGGGAAATGAAGGGAGGAGGGAACTATTTTCCTGAAACTTGCTATGCTGCACACGACTTCGAGTTGCAGTGATTCGCCCGGAGGCCGCAGCTCGGAGTCCTCCTCCCCACACGCCCTCGCAGCTCGGGCGCCTCGCTCGGCAAGCCCGCCCCGAGCCCGCTCTGGCCTCCGGGGCACGCCAGCGTCCGGGAGAAGTCGCCAGGGACTACTTCGCCTCCCTCTCCCGCGGGCACCCCTGGTTCGGGCCGCGGCGGCGGAAGGAGCGGGCGGCGTGAGCGCTTCCGCCGCCCCCCTCGCGCTCCCCTCTAGCGGGCGTGAGGAGCTGGCCCGCCGCGCTGCTGCTGGGCACGGCTGCCGGGGCCCCCGCGGCTGCGCTCCCCACTCGCCCGCCGCGGCTCGGGACCCTGCCCCGCGGCGCGCCCGTTCTCCTCCGGCCGGGGCGGGGGCGATCGGCTCGGCGGCCCCAGCCTCCCGCCGCCCCCTCCTCCCGCCTCTGGACTCGTCCGGGCTGGAGCGTGTCTGGAGGAATCCGTTGCGGTGAGGCCCGTCGCCGGGTCTGCTCGCGCCTGAGGACCGCCCCGGTCGCCAGCGGGGGCTGAGCGGGCAGCGGCGGCGAGGCGGGAGATGGTGGGGTGGGCTCCGGCGGGACCGCGCCGCCGCCGCCCGGAGCCTGGGCTCGGCACCCCCCCGCCAGCCCCCACCGAGCGGAGCTCTGCTTCCTCCTCGCCGCATCCCTGAGGGAAGCGCCGCCTCTGCTCCCGGGTTCTCCGCCCGCCCGCTCCTTCCTGGCCGGACCCCGCCGCGCTCCACCCCAGCGGCCGGAGCAGCCGCTCTCCAGTCCGCCTCGCAGCCCCCCGGCCGGCCTGGTTTCCTTCCCACCCACCCTCCTCGGATCCCCTGGCTGGACGCTGAGGCGGGGGAAGAGGCTGGGGTCGCCACGGCCGAGGTTGTTGCCGCCACCCCCCTGCGGGGGTGGCCGGGGTTCCCGGCTGGGGGGGCCCCGTTCCGGGTGAGGCATCCACCATGGTGAGGCCCCTGAGCCGCTGCCCCCGCGCCCCCCCGGCCGCCACTGCCTCCTGCCCCTCGGTGCTGCTGCTGCTGCTGCTGCTCCTCCGCCTGCTGTTGCTCCTCCATCTCCAGATCGGATCACGGTGAGGGAAAGATGAGCGAGGAGACGGCGACTTCTGACAACGAGTAAGCGCCTCATTGATCTTGATTCCTCGCCCCCCCCAACCCTCCTCCCCCTCATCGTTCCTCAGCACTCCCCCAGACCCCTCGGAGACTCGGGTGCCGGAAAGCTTGCAGCCCTGAGAGAGTTCGGTGCATCTTGTTCTGGAGAGAACATTTCATTTCTTGAGCCATTTTACTTAATGGCAGCAAACCCACCCCCCACCCCCCGCGTTTAATTGTTTTCTTCTGAGGGAGGGCATTGAGTGTTGGGGTGGGATGGCAATTATTGTCCGTGAGATGGAGTGATGTGGATGGATGGAGGCGGGGTAGAAATTACCCCTGAGCCTGGAAGACCCCTGGCCTGTCCTTTTTCTTCTTAGCATGCCAATCATCACCCCCTGAATATCCATCCTGCTTCCTTTATAGCTATTTCACTTGGAAACTAACGTGTGGGAGCACCTTCTGCAGCAAACTGCTCTTGAATCTTAATTCGATGAGTCAGTGACTGTTAAATACCGATTAAGCCTCCCCCCTCCCCCCCCTTTTAAACTTATGACCTGTAAGATTCTTGCAAAAAATGGGGCTAGGGAAACATTTTTAGCGTTTAATAGCATTAAGGACACCTGGAGTGTGGGAGATGTGGAACTATTATATTTTACCTTTGCGAATACCGGACATGTCTTGATTAGGAGCATAGAAGAATTTTGAATGCTAATTTTTTTATTCTTTGGCTATGTTGAAACACACCATTTACGTTGATCTAACAGTGTTTTACATTGTTGAACATGTTGATGGCTTCATTCATTAACTTCTAGAACATCCCGGTTTAATTTTTGTTTATTTGGGCTGTCCTTAATGTTTTTCAAACGAAATACTTTGCCTTTTAGATATTTTGCTTTGACATAACAGCCGCCTGGAGGACTAATGGTGCACTAACAGTTTTCTTTGAGATGGGATTTAATTCCATGCAGAATATTAGCAGCCTTTTTCTTGTAATTAAGTTCCAATTTTGTTTATCTTTGGAGGGTTGGAAAGAGTTAAGTGAGTTAGGACTAGTCCTAGGAGGCATTCCTTTAAATGAAGTGCATTCCTCGAGTCAGACCGTTTTGAGAAAACTTTAAAGTCCAAAACCTAGGCCTATTTAACATAAAATAGCTTGAGAAATGCCCAGCAGCGTTTCTCCTCCCCCCGCCGCCCCCCCAGCACGCTCTTCTGCTGAGCGGCTGTGGGAGAAGGTAGATTGCTGCAGTGTCGGTGCAGTCTGGAAGCAGAAGTGGCCGCCATGTTCTCTCTCTTTTTGTGAATCGCCCTCATTTGCATAGCACACTCTTCATTCATAAAAAAATAATTAAACATCCTTCACCTTGGACATCTTGAAAGAATTTCCCAAGAAAAAAATTCGAAGCTTGACTCTCGGTCTTCATGTAGATTTCTGAGTTCAGGCAGTAAGGAGAATTCGAAGTTCTAGGTTAAATTCAAAAACCTACGCACACACAAACAACTACCCCTGTTCTCAGAATGTTGACACAGTTATGTGGGAAATATCAGTTCGGGGAGGTGCTGGGATCACGTGATTGCCTCCATTCATAAAATACCTGGCTGTCCATTCACAGTGCAGTACACTGTCTCGTTGCCTTCCGCAGATTAGACCTACTTTGAGAGAGATCAAGAAGTATCTCAGATAACGCTGAGTTAGGAGAAAAACTGCTAAAAATCCTGAACGGAATAACAATAATTTCTACTGGTATCTTTTTTTAAGAAAGTAGCCTGGATCAAAGTTCTATTTTAGAGATGGGCCAAGACTAATTACGATATTTAAAGTAAAATATTGAATACCTCCTTTTGGGATGCAGCAAATGAGGGAATGTGAATTGACGAGTGTAAAATATATTGTTTCTAGATGGGGTCTTTTTGTAATACTTACCATGGACAAATTGAGGGTGCAAGTTTTTGGTGTAGTGCTATCTGTGGGTGATTCTGCTGTTACACTAAAAATTTGTAAATATTCCCAGTAGTTTGATTCCAAAGATGTTGATATTTGAAACACTTAATGGCAATTTTTACTGGGGGGCTTACTTCTTTTTTTTGTTTTTTTTTTTTACTTAGTATGGGACAATTTGGAAATTACTCACCCAGATTTTTAGAATTCTGTTTTCACAAATTTATCCTGTTTTATTAATTTATATTCTAGGGTCTTTGTTATATTAGTTTTGGTAGGACAAGAGTAATATGTTTTAGCATATGATATTTCACTATGAGATATTAACTCTTAATGGGGATAAACTCTTGGGGGAGTTTAAGTTTTTTTTATTTTAGAAAGTGATCATCTGGTAATCAGTTTTATTAGAGCCAACATTGTTTGTGCATTAACTAAACCACAAAGAATGAACTTCTTTGGAATGTACCTTTTATTCCGATAATTTGTATATCTCATCTTTAATATGTAAAATAATGTTTTGAAATGGCAATTTATCATTTATGATCATATAATGAAGAAACAGAAGAGATCTATTATGGCAGACACCCCTACAGCCTTAGTGTGATTTAAAACTGCCCTGAAATATGGATTTTATTTGGACCTTCTGTATATATTTTCTTCCTTTTTTTTTTTTTTAAAGCCACAGTGAACAGGAATTTAATTACAGTACAGACTGTTCTTAACACTCGAATGTTTTTTCACCTGATTTCAATCTTTAAAAAGTTAAATCACCAGTATCTTTGGAAACGGTTACCCTTTCTAGATAGCTGTTGTGGAAAAATCCAGTAAGGCCTTCAGAGGCTGCATTTTGAAATTCTCTAGTACATGCTCTATTATTTGAAATTAGAGTTCTGTGTAGGGATAGAAAGCTCTCAGAGGCTGATTGTGAGTATATATTTAATCAAGAACTAGTGAAGGATCTGTTATGTGTAAGACTTTGTCTTATGCTATGCCAAACTTGGGGAAGGTGTGCTAAAAGTCTGCTTTTCTTTTCCAGTCTTCATTAGGAACTGGAACTGCATTAAAAGTACCATTCTAAAAAATAATTCCCTTCATGCAAGAGTAATGGTTTATTTCAGATAATGTACAAAATGGTCTTTAAAGTGAATAAGTAATAATAATTTAGGATTTGCATTTCTACCACACATAACAGTAAATCTTAACATTTGGTATGTAATTAAACCTTTCTTTTCCTATGGTGTTGACGAGGAATTGTATTTATTTGTTGGATTTTTATTATGTGCCAGGCACTGTGATACTTTACACACGTATTATGTAATTTATACATGTGTGTTCTCAGCAGAGTGGAGTTGCGTACTATCATATCCTAATATATTGTGAATATTTTCCTATGTCATTATTTCCTAGAACATAGTTTTTAATGGGTACATTATATTCAGTGTATAGCATACATTAGTTTTAATCAGTCTGCTGTTGCTGGGTATTTCTGTTATTTCTGAACAATGCTGCATTTGATCCTGAGTTCTGTCTTCATCCAGATCTATTACTTTTTTCTTGACATAGTCTGGGGATGGAGTTTTAAAAAAAAGCAAATTTTAAATTGCCCTCTAGAAAAGAAAAAACTCAGTGTATGAGAGTACTTATGCCTTGAAATGTCCAGTTCTCTTTCAGAAAATTTTTGCCAGTTTTGAAGGTGGAAATGAGATCTCATTCCTATTTTTAAAATGTGCTGGATGGTAAAATGAAATCAATTTTTTAAAAAAACAAAAAACTTGTTAGGTTGTTTTTGGGCAGCTGGACTGTTTTTAAATACTATATTATAAATGGAATTGATCATACAAAAGGCATTTGCAGGTAATTTATTTATCTCCTAGCAACTTTTATGCGGTGTAGTATAATACACAGAGTGTTGGACTTAGAACTGGGAGATATGTTTCTGTCTTAGCTGTCACTGGTTTATTCTGCGATTCTGGGTAAGTGACAGCCTCCGTGGGTCTCGGTTTACTCATTTGTAAATCAAGGAATTTGAACTAAGCATCAGTGTGGGCCCTTCCTGGGCTAAATTACCCTAAAGTAATACAGTGATAGACACATTGCAAGTCACTAGATGTATAACATACACATTTTTAATTGATTACTTTTATGATATTGTTTTTGACATTTAAGTAAATGAGAGACTTCCAGTAGAGATCTGGTAGGATGATAAAGTAAAAGCATGAATTTTGAGGAACCAAGATAAAAAATTTGGAAACAGTTGGTACAGTCATAATTTTTTTAAGACTTTCTTATTTTAGCCTTAAAAGCCATGTGTCTTTGGTAATATATGTATACGTCACAGACAGAGAACTTTGTAATGCTCTTTTTTTTTTTTTTTTTTTTTTAAATAAATATGGCCTGTGGGTGAATAAGTGAGCAAAAGGCTGTTGGGCTTAAACACCAACTTGAGTAGTTCTGAGAGGAATATGCTAACAAGATACCAGCCCTCATGCCTTATTGGCCAAGAAGTATCAGAAGTAAGTCTTTTCATTTGATTATTCATACAAATCATATTAATCTAACACTAAGCGATAACTTTACATTTAATTAGTTTAAGAAGTTAATGTAGATGGCTTTTTTCATTGTTTAATATTTAGATTTAATTAGCTGTTTATGCAAGTTTTGTGTTATAGCTGCATCTTATTTTAGAGTCCAGAACCAAAGTCATGGACAAATGCCTGCAGTGTTGTTTCTGTGGCACTCAGAATGGTTTGAAATGAAAAAACAATTATTGATGTATTTCCGTTTAAATAGAGTTCGTTACTTTTGTTAAAACATAGTTCATTAGTAATGAATTTTGGGGGCCGGCCGGGTGGCACAGCAGTTAAGGTCAGATGTTCCGCTTCGGCGGCCCGGGCTTCACAGGTTCGGATCTCAGGTGCGGACCTATGCCCCGCTTGTCAAGCTGTGCTGTGGCAGGTGTCCCACGTAAAACAGAGGAAGATGGGCACGGATGTTAGCTCAGGGCTAATCTTCCTAGAAAAAAAAAAAGTATCAAAAAGTAATGAATCTTAGACTGACGTGTTAAATAGCTTTAGACATAGTGTTCTTAGAATTTAGAGTGTTTTTGCTAATCTCTAACTGAAACTCGTTTATATTCGTAATTGAAAGAAATGCCAACAAATGATCGCAGCATTATGTATGGGTACTTGTGACAGCAGTTGTCTTAGTTTCCTAGAGCTGCCATAACAAAAGTACGTACCTCAAACTGGATGGCTTAAAACAACGGAAATTTATTGCATCACATTTCTCGAGTTTGGAATTCCAAAATCAAGGTGTTGGCAGGGCCATGGTCCCTCTGAAACCAGTAGTGGAATCCTTCCTTGCCTCTTCCTAGCTTCTGCTTGATGGCAGTCTTTGGTATTTCTTGGCTGGCAGCTGCCTAATTCCATTCTCTGCCTTCATCATCACATGGTGTTCTCTCTGTGTGTCTCTGTTTTCACCTGGCGATCTTCTTGTAAGGACTCAAGTCGTTATTGGGTTAGGAGCTCACTCTATGCCAGTATGCCCTTCTCTTAACTAATTACCCCTGCAGCAACCCTATTCTAAATAAGGTCTTGTTCTCAGGTACTGGGAGTTAGTACCAAACATATTTTTTTGGAGGGATACAGTTCAACCTGATACCCAGTAGAAATTAGATTTTTTTTTTTATAGTACAGTTGCTGTTCAGTTATTACAGATATCTTGAAATAGCACAGTCATCACAAATTTGAAATTATTATCGTTATTAAACCATTGCTAGAGCTTGTATTTTAATATATATATATGTATTTTTTTTTTTTTTGGTGAGGAAGATTCACTCTGAGCTGACATCCATTGCCAACCTTCCTTTTTTTTTTGCTTGAGGAAGATTATCCCTGAGCTAACATCTGTGCCAGTCTTCCTCTATTTTGTGTGTGGAGGCATCCCACACATGAGTGGAGCAGGTCCGCACCGGGGATCCGAACCTGTGAACCTGGGCCCTGGGAGAGGAGCATGTGGAACTTTAACCACTTTGCCTCGGGGCTGGCCCCTTAATATTTTAATAAAGCACATTATATTACTATATCAAAATAAAACATATTTTGATAATCATTTTGTTGCTTTCTTTTGTAATCCTATGTATTTTGTTTTAAGCTTTTAATACTGTTCTGAGAATGGAGGCCATAGGCGTTACTAGACTCCTGAAGAGGTCAGTGGCACAAAGGTTAAAAATCTCCCGCTGTAGACTGAGGCCCAGAAGGCCGAACACAGAGATAGAGATATAAAATAGGAAGATTAAGAAACATGAAGGATAAAATGAACAAGTCCAGCATAGAGTTAACAGTTCCAAAAGAAGAGATAATGGAAGAGAGGAAATATTCAGAGATAATGGCTGAGAAATTTCAAGAAGTAGCAAATCAAACCCAATTCAGTGAACTGAAAACAAAACAAAGCCTCACAGTCAGACCGGGTTTGTCTTGAGATTGCAAGAATGGATCAACATGAGAAAATCAATGTCGTTTATCACCTTGGAAGATTAAGGAGGAGAAGTGATACAGTCTTAAATGCCAGAAATGCAATATTGTCATCCATCTCTACCTGTAATATGGAAGTAAATGTTCATAACTTACAGATTTATACTATAAATGTTCGTAAATATAGGTTTATATTACTTTTCTCCTCCGTAGAATTTTAGCCTTTTTGGTTTCTCTGATTTAAAATGAAAGTGCTGGATTTGGTCAACTTTAGGATTTCTTTTAGTTGAAGAGTTCTAGAATCGTAAGTGATTTTGTTTGTACTTCCAAAATCTACATTTAGTGTATTATTCCTGTTACTCATAAGTGTAGGATGGACTGGTGCAAATTACTTTCTATCTGAAATTTTTGAATTATCTTGGGAGGCATTTTCTTTCTGCATTTAGATGCAAAGAATAAGCTTTAGTAAATTCAAGAGTAATTGCAAATTAGATTTTAATCTAATATCAGTTGTGTATTTTATTTCTAAATTTTATCTATATAACAGGGATTATAGTTTAGATAAAGGCAATTATCGCTTGGAATGTAGAATGTCATTGTTTTCCTGGTCAGATTTAATGATACTATTGCATATGATTAGATGCATCTTGTTTGTTCACTTGGTTAAAGATTCCTTTCACAAATAACACAGTATTTGTTAATGACTTCTCTGTATTAGTATCCTATAGTAAGATTACTAAAAATTTAGGTGGAATTCAGTGAATTGTGACTTTTCTGATGCTACTTTTTTCAAAGTTATTGAAAGTTTCACCAGATTAGAGTATTTTGTTAATTTTGTCATAAAGTCACCAACTTTTTTTTACTGTTGTATATTACATTGATATTTTGCGATTGGAATTAGGGATCAGTTCTGGGTTTGCACCCTTGATAATATGTAAAAGCATTTCAGAATTTTAGTTGCTGAATTACATATATATGGATTTGTTTGTTTTTCAGGACAGATCCATTAGTAACTTTTTCTTCAGGAATTTCGGTTTAGTGACATTTGAGTGTCTGCGAGGCACTTGACTTCTCCTTGGCCCTCGAGATAGAAAGATAAGTAAAACCTGATAACTGCTTTCACTATCCAACAAGGGAACTAGATCCCTCTGAAATGTGATAAGTGCTCTGCTTATGAAGTTCTTCAGGGCTCAAGGAGAAAGTGATGCTGCCTGGGGATGGATGGCAGGTTGGGAGCTGTGTGTGAGGGAAGGCTTCAGAAAAGAGGTGGCATTTTAGGAATCAACCAGAGAGGAGGGCAATGGAAAGGGGAAGGGCATTCCAAGAAGAGAGGGAAAAAATAAAACAAAAACAAGCTTAAAAGGAGAAAAGGAAAGTTTGTTTGAAAAAAGTAGCTTTCTGAATACACTTGTTTGAAGGAGTGGTGGGGGGATAAGAAAAGCATTGGGGGCCAGATTGTGAGTAATCTAGGTTTGTGCTTAATATGTATCAGCACCCTTGGGGCAAAGGGTGGTGGCTAGGACTGGAGCGTGAGACCCACAGATGTATGTGACAGAAGCTTCTGGAAATCAGTTTTTCTTGCAAAGTTGAGGAAAATGTATTTAACTGGTCAGTAATAACGTTAATTTTGAACAGAGTTCCCATTAATTTTTCAGATAAAGGACTAAGAGTTCAAAGAAAATTTGTTTTTCAAGATATCCTCCCTCACTCTTCACCAAAACTCTGAGGTCAGTAAGGATGCTTAATGAAAACCAGCTTAAGTTTATCATGTAGGCAGTGGGGAACCATTATTTTAAGTGAGAGAGGGATATCAAATTTGTGTAGAAAGCTGAATACTGGGACTTATTTGGGCCATTGATTCGAGGCAGAAAAAAATGAACTATAATTGATGAGGAAGCTTGCATAAGGCAAAACATGGCTGGAAGTGGTGCATTTGGAACGGTTGGGAATGAATTGGTGAGGCAGTTCAGATGTCCAGTAAGAATGATTACTTGATTGTGAAGGAAGGAGTAGGAAGAGTGTGGAATGACTGCAACATTTTAAATTTGGGCTGCTGTGATGGTTTTAAATGGAAAGAGGCAGAGAAGGTTTTTGATGGGAAAATAACTCAATTTTGATGTTTTTTAAGTTTGTAGTTTCATGTCCTAGGTATCAAGGAGAAAATGTCTCATAAGGCATTTTAACTACATGTAGTTTTGGTGCCTAAAGAAGGTTATGAATGTAGGGTTAGAGGTGACGTCTTCAGCGTATGTAATCGTTGAAGCCAGTGGAAAATTGCCCAAGGAGAATATTATGTAGTAATGGAAAGAACAGCAAGAAACAGCAGCCTTTTTAAGGCAGACTAAGATGAGACACTAAAAGACGACAAGTCTTGAGAGGTAGCAGAGTTCAGAGGAAAGTATTAAAGACAGAATAGGAAGTGATGAAGTGGAGACAGCAAAGAGTAAGATGATACTCATTCAGGGGGAAGTTGGGCGTTGAGATGACTTGTTGGATGAGGTGATGTCAGTAGTGGAGAGGAAGAGAAAAAAGATTTAAGGAAAGGTGAGTAGAGCAAGGCCCAGGAAAGAGGAGTCTGTCAAACTGTTTTATTGCTTATGAGACGCTGGGCTAGATTTAATCCTTCTAACGACCCGGTGAGCCAAGTATTATCCATAGTTTACAGATGAGATAAATGAGACCTAAGAGAGGTTTAGTAACTTTCCTACAGCCACACAAGGGAGTAAGTGGTAGAGCTGAGATTTAAATTGCACTGTATTGGGGCTGGCCCCGTGGCCGAGTGGTTAAGTTCGTGCGCTCCGCTGCAGGCGGCCCAGTGTTTCGTTGGTTCGTATCCTGGGCGCGGACATGGCACTGCTCATCAGACCACGCTGAGGCAGCGTCCCACATGCCACAACTAGAAGGACCCACAATGAAGAATATACAACTATGTACTGGGGGGCTTTGGGGAGAAAAAGGAAAAAAATAAAAAAAAATCTAAAAAAAAATAAATTGCACTGTATTTATACCACATTGTACCTCACACAGTGGTGTGAGGCCAGACTAATGCCCAGACTAGATTCTAAAGAAAAAAATAAGCTTGAAGTGATAGGTAGACACACAGTATTGACAGCTGTTTGGAGGGACTGGAAGTTTTGTTAAAGAGCATGTAGAGTGAAAAAAAAAAAAAAAAAGAGCATGTAGAGTGGAAGTGGGGAAAATCGAAAGATAGATTTTGATCAGAGAACACCGACTCCGAAGTGATAACATGAGGGAAGATAAAAGCAGAAACAGGTTATTGGAGTAGAGGAGCCAAGATCTGCTAAGATATTAAAAAGGGTCAAGAGTATGGCTGTTTGGGTTACTGGGTTGGTATCAGGAGTTGAGGTGGAGAGGAATCCTGAGCCAGCCTCAGTGTATTTAATGTGTCTGTGGGATGAGTGACGTAGGGTGGGAGTATGAATGTTAACATCTGCCTCTGCAATTTAAAGAGAGAGGAGTAGGGATTTTGGAATTGGAGGTTGAAGAATCGAGTGTCAGGGAGGAAGAGAAGAAAAGGGAAGGGTTTAGCTGGCAGAAGTTGAGAGTATTGGATATGATAGGATCTCTAATTTCTACAATTAACTTGGTGTTCACAGTTAATGTGATCTTGTGGTTACTGCTGACTGTGGCATTAAGACTTTGGCAAATCACATAACCTGTCTTTGTGCTTGATTCCCCATCTGTAAAACCAGGATAATATGTCCCTACTTCAGAGGGATGTTAAGATAAATGTAACCTCCCTTCCCTCAGTAACATTTTTTGATTAGAGATAGGAGAATATTAAAAAGAACTTTTATTTCTTGAGAAGAAAGGTACTAGGTTCATGAAATAATCAGTGTTCATTTTCATTTAGCCTGAAGGTAGGATTACTTTTTAAGAAGAATTACTGACCTGTTGGTAAAATTATATTTCAGTTTAAATATTAAAGGGCAGCTTTTCAGAAAAAAATCTAAAAATTCCAACAAGAAGAAAATAATATAAATATATATTGTGAACATTTTCTTCCGTGTTCTGAGCCAAGACTGATTGAAGATACAACTATTTAGTTATAGAAGGAGTATATTTCTAGATCTTGTTAATTAAAGCAATTTTAATACCTGAGCATGTTTTGGAAGTATAAGTAGATTTGATGTCTCTTTGTCATTTTCAAAGGAAAAAGCCATCTTTCCCAGAGTTGAATACAAGAGCTTTCAAATACTGAATGGAAGGCAAAAATCTGCTTTGTGGGAGAGAAAGGGAGAGGAAGATTTTTTCAGCTTATTAAAGATTTAGACATTTAGTTTTTTACAACTGGTATCAACTAGAATCTCTGTTGATAGGTGAGATAGGCTAGATCTGCTAGCTGGCAGTTCCTTGCTCTTGATTTAGTCTGTTAACTTTAATTCAGGCAGCTAACAGTCTGTAAAATGTTTGGTTCATTTTATAGTCATCAACAACTAAAGCAAAAATTTGTTTATATTTTGATTTAGCCTGATGTTTAGCCTTATTCTGAAGCTGTATAATTTGTTAATTCAAAAATGATTGCCTTAGATACATAATTACTGAAACTTGGTTTGGGAATGAATTTGAAGTTATCTATGAGTCAAGATCTTGAATGAACATAAATCAGGAAGTTAAAAATATGATGAAAAATGTATATATTTTTTCTCTTGAGACTTATCTGATCCAAAAAACCAAACTTAATTAACTTAGTAAGAGTTAAGAACATTAACAAATAACTTATTTGTTACCACATAATAAAGTTAACAAATAACTTTACTAAGTATGTCAGATTAAGATGTTCTTCAACTCTGTATTATCATTTTAAAAAGCAAGGGGAGAGACAGGAGATGAATGACTGAGACAAGCTAGCTTCCAAACACCTTAGTTTTCCTTAGCAATTTTTCCTTGTCTTGATAGTTCAGGAGAGAACAAGCTTAGCTTGTAAGTGAGCTCAAAAGGAAAGGTTTATCTGGTATTATATAGACCCTCTTGCGGTTGAATCTTATATAATGTGTACTAAGCACCAGCATACATCAAATAAAAATAGTTTGACTTATAATTACTGGCTAACTTCTTTTTTTTCTCTCTCTCTTTTGTATCTGGCTACTTTTATTTAATTATTATTGTGGTAACATTGGTTTATAACATTATGTAACTTTCAGGTGTACTTCATTATATTTCAATTTCTGTGTAGATTACATCATATTCACCCCCCAAAGACTAATTATAATCCATCACCCCACACACGTGCTTAATCCTCCCTTTCGCCCTCCTTGCTCCCCCCTTTCCCTCTGGTAACCACTGGTCCAATCTCCATTTCTATGTGTGTGTTTTTCGTCGTTTTTATCTTCCACTTATGAGTGGAATTGTACGGTATTTGATTTTCTCTCTCTGACTTATCTCACTTAGCATAAAACCCTTGAGGTCCATCCATGTTGTCACAAATGGCCGGATTTCGTCATTTCTTATGGCTGAGTAGTATTCCATTGTGTATATATACTACATCTTCTTTATCCATTCGTCCCTTGATGGGCACCTAGGTTGCTTCCAAGTCCTGGCTATTATGAATAATGATACAGTGAACATAGGGGAGCGTGTATCTTTATGCATTTGTGTTTTCTTGTTCTTTGGATAAATACCCAGCAGTGGAATAGCTGGATCGTATGGTAGTTATTTTATTACTTTTTTGAGGAATCTCTATGCTGTTTCCCACAGTGGCTGCACCAGTTTGTACTCCCACAAGCAGCGTTTGAGGGTTCACTTCTCTCCACATCCTCTCCAACACTTGTTAATTATAGCCATTTTGACAGGAGTGAGGTGATATCTCATTGTAGTTTTGATTTGCATTTCCCTCGTAGTTAATGATGTTGAACATCTTTTCATGTTCCTGTTGGCCATCTGTATATCTTCATTGGAGAAATGTTAGTTCAGGTCTTTTGCCCGTTTTTTAATTGAGTTGTTAGATTTTTTTGTTGTTGAGATGTATGAGTTCTTTGTATATTTTGGATATTAACCCCTTATTAGATATATGGTTTGCAAATACCTTCTCCCAATTGTTAGGTTGTCCTTTTGTTTTGTTGATGGTTTCCTTTGCTGTGCAGAAGCTTTTTAGTTTGATATAGTCCCATTTGTTTATTTTTTCTATTGTTTCCCTTGCCTGGTCAGACATGGTACTTGAAATTATGCTGCTAAGACCGATGTCTAAGAGCATACTGCCTATGTTTACTTCTAGAAATTTCATGGTTTCAGGGCTTACATTCCAGTCATTAATCCATTTTGAGTTAATTTTTGTGTATGGTGTAAGATAATGGTCTCCTTTCATTCTTTTGCATGTGGCTGTCTACCAGCTAGCTTCTAGTTGTCCCATTTTTATGTTTACCCTGTCTCAAATAGGTTTAGCTATAGGAGGAGGAAAACAGTGAAACTGAGCTGGAATCCTTTTAACTGACTGCTATGGTCTGAATGTTTGTGTCCCCCTCAAATTCATATGTTGAATCCTAACCCCCAAAGATGATGTTAGGAGGTGGGGCCTTTTCACAGGTGCCTAAGTCATGAGGGTGGAGCTCTCTTGAATGAGATTGGTGCCTTGAGGCTCTAGAGAGATCCCTAGCCCCTTCCACTGGGTAAGGACATAGCACAAGGTCTCTGGCTGTGAACCTGAAAGAAGGCCCTCACCGGACCCTGCTGGTGCCTTGATCTTGGACTTCCCAGCCTCCAACATTGTAAGAAGTGAGTTTCTGTTGTTTATGAGTTACCCATCTCTGGTATTTTGTTATAGCAGCCCGAATGGATTAAGACACTGAGTTTTCTTTGTTTGGGAAGGAAAGGAGCAATAATTACATCAAAGAAAGAATGAAATCAATTAAAAACCCAACACAACTAGTTGCTTCTAGTTCCATACATATATATTTTTATTTGTTTAGTATACATACAAATGCTTATTATTCACTTTTACCTGATATACTTAAAAAATGCTATGCTTTTACTTAATTTTTTGTAGTGATTATTTTAATGCTTGTAATATTTCATCAAGTTGTACTTCAAGATTACACATCTATCATCTTAGTGAACACTAAATTTCCAGCTCTTGGCTGTTATAAATAACATTGTAATGAGCATCCTTTTTTTGCATATAACTGTTTTCTTCTGTTCAACGAATTTCTTAGGATGAATTTACAGGAGTGAGATAAACTGTGTCAGAGTATAAGTGTTTTTTTTTAAATTCTTGATGTGAATTGCTGCTTCCAAAAATTCATTCTTTTCTGTTGTGGATTATTTATAAATAAAATTCATTTTCATATTTCTTAGATTCCATTTTTGTTCTTTAGTACCTTGATGTTTTTTGTATAGCTCACAGTATATAATTAAATGATAGCTAATATTTGAATGTTTACCAGCATTGTCTTAAAATTATTTTATCGATTTAGACTCCAAAACCTGTGCCCTAAAACAGTGGGTTTTAAACTTTTGACTGTTACAGTAACAAATACATCACACCTTTTGACATAGTATACATACATACATGCCTTTCTACACACAGATACACACACACACAAAACCTTTCATAAAGCAACTTAGACTTACTGTGATGACACAGGCTGACTTTTGTATTCTCTTCTGTTCTATTCAATTCAAACACATAATGCTGGTCAAGACCCTTGTAGTTAAAAATCCCCTGTTCTAAACTAAGTGCAGTATATGGGAGGTTGTCGTCTAAACATGTACCTCCTTATTGGTACTGAGGATTTACGTTTATGTTCAGCTTATGATTTCATGAAAATAAGAGATCATACTGAAAGGTACAGGATCCTCAGGGGAGTGCATTTCAAGGTCGAGTTGTGAGGAATTACAGGGGAATTCAGATTTGAATTGCTGTAGCTATAGATAATAAATGTTACATCATTGCTTCTCACATTTCTTCGCTAAATTGCTCCGAATGATAAGGGAATGCATCCCAAACCACCCTTTAAAAAGTATATAATCATTTTGAAATCTAGTAAACTGTCTCCAAGATTCATTTGACTATTGCATTTTAATCACTAATATAGTTGTATTTCCAAATGAAATGTTTTAAATTATTTATCTTGGGAAAAAATGGAAAGCTTTTAAACCACAAAATCTTTGCGTCTTTATATCCTATGGCATTATGTGTCTCGGTCGGGTGGCACATTCTTGGGAGGAAGTGCTGTGGTGCAAGGCAGCATTGGGCTACATGACAGCATTGCTCCAGAGTCAAGGGCGTGATTGTGCACTGTGATTATAGCAGCCGCCATTTTCAAATGAAAAGGAGGGACATCTGGATCTAGCAAAGATTAATAGACACTTTTGAAGTACAAAACAATAGAATCACATTATAGAAAACTTGGAAGATGACAGGAAATTGCCTCTAGAAAAAATTTTCCTATGTACACTTATTTATATTATATATAGGCAAGAAATACATAGAGGGATCTTAAATTTAAAATTTGTTGTTTCTATGAAAACCAGTGGATCATACAATTTATATAGGCGGTGAATTACCTGTGTTGGAAAGAATGCAATTATGCTAATTGGCACTCTAGGAAATCTGCAAAGTTTTGTAGAAAAGAAAAGGAAACAGATTCTAGTCTCAGTTCTACCATTTACTTATATGACTTAGAGCAAATCTTTTAGGGTGAGTATCTGTGCTAATGAAGACAGTAATCTTTTCCCATCCGTAAATTACTTTTGCATGAAAATTGTATATAAATGGATTTATTTATGTATAAGTCTTGATTTACTTTCGAGGAAAAGGAGGGTTTCATAGAAGATTGGAATAAAAAAAGGAGGTGAAGCAGAAGGCAGAAAACGGTCAGGTTTTAGCAAAACCTTAGGGAGAAGAGGAAAGCTGAGGAAAATGAACCTAGGCCTTAGAATTGAATGTCTGGACCTATTTTGGGAGCTAAATGAGATATATATAAGGAGTATTAGCCAACTTAAAGGTTGTATAACCTATATATTGGGAAGTTCTGCGAAATATCTACATAGTTAAAATCAGACTTTGAAAATTTGAGTGGTGTGTTAAATGAACTGGAAAATGCCCTTTTTAGATATTTTTGCAACAAAACAATAAATTCACAGGGATGGCGAGATCATGTAAGGGTAGGGGAGAAATCCTAAACATTTTAAAGTGATCAGGGGATGGTAAATGAAAATTCTTTATATAAGACCTATTATTTTTAAGGAGAGATTTTATTGATATTCTGTTTATTATTTGAGCATGCTTTCCTTATTGCTTCATTAATGAAGGTAAGATAATTGTGAGAGTTTTCATAGGCTCATATGTTGAAACAGTGTTTTGTAGACAGTAAGCATTAAGCATTTGCCAATATGCATTCAGGTATGGCCCCGGTCTCTTAACCTTACTTTCTTTTTAAATTTTCAAGTCCATTCCTCAATTACAATAATAACCTGAGTAGGGAAAGAATTCCTGCCTGCTTTAGTACATCTCCAGCTTTTGAAATCATCAGACTATAAAAGAATTGTAGAAAAAGAAAGTATATTTTTACTACTAGCTTTTAATTCACTGTCTCTCACAGTTCTTTCCAAATCTTTTTATTACTTTATTGCGAGATACTTTTTTCCTGCTAAAATTGTCCTTATTTCCATTTGCCACCCTTTGAGCCTTATTAGAATCCTTTCAGAATCTAAAGCAGTGCTTCCATTAGAGCTTTCTGTGGTGGTGGATATGCTCTGTTTGTGCTGTCCAGTGTGGTAGCTTCTCTGTTGCTTTTTGGCTAATGAGTACTTGAAACGTGGCTTGGGTACTGAGGAACTAAATTTTTAATTTTGTTTAATTTAAATAGCCACATGTGGCTAGTGGTTCCTGTATTGGATAGCATGGATCCTTAGCATTTCTAATCCTTCAATTTCAGCAAATTTTTGAAAACAGTTACATGTTCTCTATTCAATCTTAGCCAATTTGTTGAAGAAAGTAATAATTTTTTCAATAGGGAGGTAGCTGGAGGGTAGTGTAGCTTTTTCCAAAGTGTGGAACTTGCCCCTGGTATGTAAGATAATTTTAGTTGTTTCACAGACATGGCATTAAATTAAAGTTATTCCATTCTCAAAACTTTTTGCATTTTTATCAAGTTAAAAGGTTTAAGTGTGGTGGGACTGTTTTGCTTTTTTTTTTAATAATAGAGTAATATCAACCTCAGTCTCTGATAGACAAGCCAATACTCTTTGGCTTTCACTGTATTAAATTTTTTGGTTACCGTCTATTTATGATTTGTGATAGTTTTGTTTTTTTTTAATTGGCTGTAGTGATTAAAACCTTTCCTTTTAGAAACAACATTTTTTGGATAATAAATGTGGTACACATTTAAGGCAAAAAAATTGATGAAGGTAGAGAATGTCAGAACAAAAACAAGTGTGTGACATACTGGTCTAGTGGGAGGAGAATTGGGGTGGAACCGAGAGTCCTGCTGTGCCTCTGCCTTGCTGAGGCAGTCTCTCTCGTCTTGTTAGGTATGGTTTCTGCTTTGGTAAATTGCTTTGGGAAGAAGTTGGTTTAGAGTGAGAAGAGATTTTAAATTTTAAAATGTCTTTTATTCTGTAATAAGTTCAGGTAGATCCTACCGTTTGGGTAGTAGCTAACATGTATTAAGCATTTTGCTGTATGTCAAACATGAATTATTTCATTTAATCCTTCACTCCAAAGCAGACTACACTTAACCCCTCAGTCGTTTCTTTTAAAAGCACAGAATTGGACTAATCATTATCTTGGTTCATACTGTCATTTTCGATTTAGGTATGGACCTCTGTAGCCTATTATTTTGATTTTTTACTTACCTGACAAATACCCACTCACAGTACAGTTCTAGAGTCAGGACATTAATGATAACTAACATCTACCAGTGTGCTTCTGTCATATTCCCCTGACTTCTTCTCCGAGGTTACTGTGTCCTGAGTTGTGTGTTTACCATTCCCCTCCTATTTAAAAAACAAAGTTTCATCACATGTACGTATGCCTAAACAATGTCTCATTATTTTTGAACTCTATAAAAGGAATATATTTACTTATTTGTCAACTCTTGGAACTTGATTTTTTTTTTTTTTTGCTCAATAATACGTTACTAAGATGTGTCCTTTTTTTTGTTTTTGGTGTAATTTTTTATTCATTTGCACTTCTATATAATTTATTCCATTGTGTGAAGTTACCACAATTTAGACACTCTTGTCTAAGGGTATATTTGCTATCCTGAGCATTACTACTGTGAACATTTTTGTAATGTGCTTCTGATACATATGTGCTAAAGAGTCTCTTGAGTATGTATTTTGGAGTAAAATAGTTGGCTTATAAGATATGTTGTGAATTTTCAAGTTTACATGGTAATGCCAAATTGTGTCCCAATATAGTTCCAATTTGTACTCTTGCTAGCAATGTAACAGAATAAGTATAAAATTGCACTTTATTGTGATCTTGATTTGTATTTTCTATAACAGATAATGATCTTTGCTAAAAATTGTTTGAGTGCCTACTGTTCTAAATACTTTATATGAATTAATCAATTCACTGCCAGACACTGTTCTAAATAATTTACGTGAATAAATAAATTCTTTTATTCCTACAACAACCATATTGGGTAGGTACTGTTACGTCTGTTTTATAGACGAGGAAATTGAGATATGAAAAGGTTAAGCTAGTAAATCACAGAGTTGGGATTCAGTCTTGGGCAGGTCATGCTACAGAGTTCAGCCTCTTAACTGATGTGATATTTTACCTCTCCACATACTCATATTTATGCGTTCATCTTCTCTTACCTTTTTCCCCTGCCCCCATCAACCTTTTGGCCTCTATGTGCTTGTGATGGTGAGTGTTGGTTATTTTATCCTTATATTATTGTGTTGGCATTGTCCATTACGTAGTCTTCCTTTAAAAAGCAGTTTCTTATAAGACCTCAGTTTCTTCATTGCTAGAATGAATAAGATGGCTCAGATGATTTCTAGCACTTTTGGCTCTAATATTTTGTAATTTGACTTACTCTCCTGTACAGTTCATTTTTAGGTTCCGAATAATCTATTTGCATTTTCTCTTTTTTTAGTGTTAAAATGTGAAACAATTTAGTATACTTTATTTAATTGTATAATTTTATTTCAAGTTAATTCTTTATTTTTAATAGAATATTTTAAATGTAAAGTAGTTTAAAAAAATTCTCTAGCAGACTAAAATGTATACTGATCTCCACATAAGCTTTTTTACATACATCTTTTGAACTGAGAGAAATTCTTTCCTTTAATGTTTCTAGGTAATGTCCTTGAGGTAGTTCTTTGTTAAGCCAGTCATCTTTGTTTATCATCTCCTACATGCTCAATAGATGTTTGTTTGTTTGTTTTTTTTAGTGAGGAAGATTGGCCCTGAGCTAACATGTGTTGCCCATCTTCCTCTTTTTGTTTGAGGAAGATTGCCTCTGAGCTGACATCTGTGCCAATCTCCTTCTATTTTGTATGTCGTTTGCCACCACAGCGTGGCCTGGTGAGAGGTGTGTAGTTCTGTGCCTGGGATCCGAACCCGCAAACCCTTGGCCACCAAATGCAGCCTGCAAACTTAACGGCTACACCACTGGGCTGGCCCCTCAATAGATGTTTTTTGTTTTACTTCTTAGGTACTGAGTTTTTTAAGATAAAATATTATTTTACAATTATCATTCTAGTGAGAGATGAGAATGTATTTACTTAATAATTGTTGAATGACAAAGTGCTAGACCCAATAATAAACACCTAATTATCCCTATATTTTGCCAAAGTAGGGTATTATCTAAACCTCAGCTCTTAAGCTGTTTAGATTCTATAAAAAAAGTGTATATGCCTGTTTTGGTAAGGAAAAGTCTTTTAATTCTGATGCATTTTCTGTATGCTGCATATTTCAGCGGTAAATGTTTCAGTGCACTGGGCCGAAAAGGATCAATCACACATGTGCGTTGGAATGGTAGCGTGATAGAAGCAGCCAAACAGATGGAGATCAGGATGTTACAGCTTTTTTTCGTATTAGTCAATTTTAATCCGTCTCCTGGATTTTACACTGCTCTTAGGTCTGGCACAGTCAGTGTTGATACAGAATGAAATAGCTACAACAGACATTTATTGAGCATTTATCGTATGCCAGAAAAAGGATTGGAACTAATATTTGTGAGGTATACTGTGTTCCAGGTGTTGTTAGGACGATGGTAGGGGGGCTGGCACCGTGGCCAAGTGGTTAAGCTTGTACACTCTGCTTCGGCAGCCCAGGGTTTTGCTGGTTCGGATCCTGGGTGCGGATCTAGCACTGCTCATCAGGACATGCTGAGGTGGTGTCCCACATAGCACAACAAGAAGGGCCTACAACTACAATATACAACTATGCACTGGGGGGCTTTGGGGAGAAGAAAAAAAAAAGAAGGTTGGCAGCAGATGTTAGCTCAGGGCCAATCTTTAAAAAAAAACAAACAAAAAACAAAAGATGGTAGACTTTGAGGATGTAGATAAATAAAATCTGGATCTTTGCCCTCAGGAGTTGTCAGTCTGATAGTGGAAATAAATGATTGGTTCTTTGGTAATGAAGGACTTGGAAATATTGATTCCTACTAGGGGAAAATACAGTTTCACCAGAAGAGTGAGAAAGACTATTGGAAGTAAAAATTACTTCCTTTTGAAGAGGCATCATTACATGTTATGCTTAACTTTACATATAGTTCAAGAGTCTTATGATCTGACAAAGTAGCTACCGTCTTAACTGACTTTGGTTCACTTTGAAGTTTGTATGGCAGAATAGATTGTATAAGAAAGGTAAAAAGTTTAGCATCAACAAATTAGAGCTAATAATCAGATGAATATTGTGAACTTAGTCTTTTATAACTTTAGCCTTTATGTATGGTTAATAAAATTTATATATGAATAATACTTTATTATTTATGGGATGTGTGTGACTTTAATCTTTTCTTTTTGTTAAATTGTATTTTTACTAGAAAAAGCTTTGAAATGAATAATTTCTAACTATTTAGCCAAGTTGGGTCAGATTTTAATGTAAGAGCATGAGATGTGTCAGTCTAAGTCCGATAAATGATCCAAACAGCCTAGACTTCTGATTGGAAGACTAAGGGCATTTTAGGTGAACTACACAATTGTAGTTCCACACTCCTCAAATAACTTCTCATGAACCTACCCAACTATAATATTTGTCTTTTCCTCTCAATTGTTTGTATTAAAAACTGGAGATTTTTTTTTTTTTTTTTAAGATTTTATTTTTCCTTTTTCTCCCCAAAGCTCCCCAGTACATAGTTGTATATTCCTCGCTGTGGGTCCTTCCAGTTGTGGCATGTGGGACGCCACCCCAGCGTGGCCCGATGAGCAGTGCCATGCCCGCCCCCAGGACCCGAACCAACGAAACACCGGGCCGCCTGCAGCAGAGCGCGCGAACCCAACCACTCGGCCACGGGGCCAGCCCCCAAAACTGGAGATTTTATGGGTGGGAGGTTAAGGTAGAAGCAGAAGGGATTATGTAAATATGCTGGACTGTCATTGCCTTTACTAGTCTGGATAAGCTTGAGAATTTTTTCACTATTATATACTGAGGAGCTGTTATTCAAAGATATGTGGCAGCTCTTGGTAAAATAAGTGTAAGCTAGTCCTCGTATTTCTATGTTCCTTCAGAAATTCTTATGCATACACAGTATATATATGTATATTAATTCTCACTTTGCAATAATTTTAGACCTAGAAAAAAGGAGGGGAAAATATACAAAGAATAGCCTTATGTTCTTCAGCTGGCTTTTCAAACTGTTAACATCTTACATAGCCAAGTCAGGAAATTAACAGTGATGTAATATTATCTACTGACCTCATTCAAGTTCATCATTTGTTCCACTAATGGCCTTTTTTGATTTCAGGGTACAATCCTACATCACATTATGTTAAGTATTCATGTCTCCTCAGTCTCCTTTAATCTGGAACAGCTCTTCAGTCTTTCTCGCGTAACTTTGAAACTTTTGAAGAGTACTAACCAGGTATTTTGTAGAATGTTCTTCAGTTTGAGTCTGTCTCATTTTTGGCTACAATGCTATAGAGAGATGGCGTCCTCATGCTTCAAATCAGGAGGTCCGTGATGTTGATATATCCCACACTGATGATGTGAACTTTGATCATTTGATTAGGATGGTGTCGGCCAGGTTTCTCAATTGGTAAATCCTCTTTGGAGTAAGTATCTTCTTGGGAGAGGTACTTTGAGACTATGTAAATATCCTATTTCTTGTCATACACTTGCTCCACTATTTTTAACATCTATTGATGATTCTTGCCTGCAACAATTATTGTAATGTTTGCCAAATGGTGGTTTTCTCTTTCCATCATTCCTTCTACTTTTATTAATTGGAATTCTATAGATAAGCTTTCTCTTCTCCCCACATTTAAGTATTTATCAGTGTGGATTATAATCCATTGCTATCATTATTTTGATGTTCTGTTGTCCCAGATTTGGCCATTGGGAACCTCTTCAAGTTGGCTTCTGTTCCCTTTTGACATATTCCTTCATTTTTTGAGCACTTCCTTTTTGGCTTCACAACATGTTCCAGGTTCATCTCATATTTTTCTTGTCCCAGCTTTGGAGTCATCCTATTTATCCAAGGAACTCTGGTTCTTTTTATTGGAGAATTGTATTTAGAAACTATTATCTGATTGCTCGATGTGCTCATTGCTGTTAGGGTGTGGTTGGTGGTACTAACCCCATTTTACAGATGAAGAAAACTAAACTGGAGGTTAAAAGTCTTGTTCATAACACCCAGATAAAAACGATAGAGTTGGGACATAAACTCAGGCCTTCTCAGTCCAAAGTTTAGTATTTTTCTACTTAGTTTCATAGTTTTCCTTCCTTACACTTGTCTTTTCCATTAATTTTATTTGTCTTCCCAGGCAAGGACAGGGCACAATTTAATTCTAATATTCAGGAAGATTATTTGCTAATAAGAGATATAGCTCTTTCAAAACAGAAAATAGTCATTACAGTTCCAAAAATGTTTATTATATGCTTGCTATGGGTAAGGCAGCGTGCTAGACGTTGGTAGTAATTAAGTGTATGTATATATGTGTTGTGGGGAACATTGTGCTGTGAATTTTTTTTTGTCTGATTACTGTGGCTTTTTTTGCCCTCAATATATGGTTAAGGGGTAGAGGTAAGTAGTATAGCTATTGTAAATTAATTCATTGTCCATAAAGCCAAATGGCTTAGGGATTTATATTTATATATAATTATATACTACATAAATATATATAGTATTTAGATTTATATATATTTTTTATTTATTTTTATTTATTTATTTTTAAAGATTTATTTTTTATTTTTTTTCCTTTTTCTCCCCAATGTCCCCCTGTACATAGTTGTATATTCTTCGTTGTGGGTTCTTCTAGTTGTGGCATGTGGGATGCTGCCTCAGCCTGGCTTGATGAGCAGTGCCATGTCCACGCCCAGGATTCGGACCAACGGAACACTGGGCCGCCTGCAGTGGAGTGCGCAAACTTAACCACTCAGCCACGGGGCCAGCCCCTAGATTTATATATATTTATATGTGTCTCCATTTAGTGTACTGTCATTTCATAATTTTAGTAATATTATGCAAACATTAAATGATAGCTGTTTACTAAAAACACTTCAGCACTTTCTATTGTTGCTTTTAATTCTTACAGTAGCTTCTTGAGTTGATGTTATTTTTCCCATATTCCAAGTGAGCAAAGAGACTTAAATTAGGTGACTTGCCTAAGATCATAAGGTTTAATAAATACCATAAGGTAGATTTAAATCCAGTTTTCACATTGCTTACTATTTGAAGTACTGTTTCTGTTATGTATGCATTTTGTTCGGACGTTCAAAGTGTCCCTTGGTTCTGATGTTGAGGATTCGGTGGACAAGTCTATTTTGTACACCTCCATGGGGGTTTTTGAATTCATTCTGCCAAGATTGAAGGCCCAACTCTGTCTCTTACCAGGTTTGCGATCTTGGACCTTTGTAAACTGCATCTGCAAAATGAGGATAATAATCATACCTGTTTTGGAAGGTTATTGTGAGGATTAAATGTAATCCGTGTAAAGTGTTGAACTGTGTCTGCAGGGAACAAATACTAAAGTATTAGCTGCCCCTTAATGGTAGTACTGGTAGTGGTGGTAGTAGTAGTAGAAGTAGTAATTCATTGCAAAGAAACATCAAAAGTTCATACTGTAGAATCAACAAAGTAATACATGACAAACATTTATAGTGGACTAACTGGGGTAATTTTACAAGTCTTGAGTATTTCATGGAATCAAAGAAATTTAGAGTGAGAAAAGATTTTGATCAAATAGCATCTTGCCTGATTTTTTTTGAAGGAGAGTAAAGGCCTGGAATGATAAAATGGCTTGTCCAAAGTATTACAGTTGTGTGTGTCAGTTTCACTGGAAACTTTGGCTTCGTGACCGTTAATTTCAGTGTTCTTTTTCTTTCCACAATATGTCTATGGAAACCTCAATCTCTATTAAGAGAAATAATTTGTTTCGGGACATCATCCTCTTTATTTTTTGGAATCATTGATACCAGTAATCAACACTGATTCTTAAAATATAGCCAATGTAAGGTGGAAGGAAAATGTCTGTTTTGCCTCTTTAAGGGTGTATGATAGCATAGTAATGCTTTTAATCAGAATTCTTTTATTAATGTATGAGAAACAGGTCAATGCAAAAGCTTCTCCAAAAGCACTGTTTAGATTCTCATTCTAGCCAGCGGGCTCTTGGCACAGAATAGTTTATTTAGCTTTTGGGTGGGTTGCTTACTTTTTAGGAATTTAAAAGACAGAAAAATGCAAAGAAGATAAGTCATCTATATTCTTAGCATCGAAAATTAATCACTGTTACCATCTTTGTCCCAATTTTTGTTTTTGCTGAGGAAGATTTGCCCTGAGCTAACATCTCTTGCCAGTCTTCCTCTTTTTGCTTGAGGAAGATTGTTGCTGAGCTAACATCTGTGCTAATCTTCCTCTATTTTATGTGGGATGCCACCAAAGCATGGCTTGACGAGTGGTGCTAGGTCCATGCCTGGGATCCAAAACCACGAACCCTGGGGTGCCAAAGCGCAGTGCGCAAACTTCACTGCTGTGCCACCAGGCTGGCCCCAAGTCTTCCTCTATCTGGTATGTGGTTGCTGCCACAGCATGGCCATTGACGAGTGGTGTAGGTCCATGCCTGGGAACTGATCCTGGGCAGCCAAAGTGGAGCGCTGCCAAATTTAACCACCAGGCTACAGGGCTGCCCCCAGTTTTTTTTTTAAATCAGTTGTATGTGGTAGTTATAATGGAGTTCATCTACTCAATCTATTTTATCTAAAGAGAGCTAAAAGATGAAAAATCTGGTATTTTAGCTATAGTTATTTAGGACATTTGGTTGGGAACTGTATTCATGAAGTTAATGAGTCTGTATGTGGACAAGCAAGCTACATTTTCTTTCATAAGCAAAAACAATTGTTTGGAAAACCAAATGAGTTAGAATTAATAAGTACAAATTATTTAGCATCTCTTAAAGTAAAAGAACTGCTTAGATTGTGAACTCTTGACCATCATTCAGGAATATAATTGTAGAATGGATGGCACATTAAAAGGGAAAGCGGTGAGTCACTTTGCTAGTGAGTGAGCTGAGCCTATGACCTAACCTCCAAATCCAAAAGGTTATTATTTATTCTTTTTCCATACACACATAACCATTGTGATAAATTCATAACCTACCAGTATGATGAGATATTTAGAAACTAGATTAGATGAGGAAAAGTTGTAGAAACTTGTCAGGTTGAGCTTGGAGAAGAGTTGATTAATGAAAATTATTAACTTGTTTCCAAATAGTTGAAAACCTCATAAAATATTAGGATTAAACGTAGACTGTTTCGTCCCTGAGAATAAAACTAGAATTAGTGGATGGAGGTTAAAGGGTGGGGATGTAAATTTTTGTTTTATCCAGAAGACAACTTCCTAATGATGTGATTTGAGTGATAATGGAATAGACTGTCTTGTGAAGTCAGGAGTTTCTCAACTTGTAAGTTATTTTCAAACTGAGACAGGAAAGATGGAGCATCTGTGTGGATCTTTCCGAAAGGAGTGCTGTGTTGTGTGTCAGGTTAGTCTAGATCGTTTAGGTTCCTTGTAATTGTTTAAGTTCCATGCTTTTAATTTTTATACACTTAATACATTACTTTGTTTTTAAAGTTTCCACCTTTTGAAAAATGCATATCTTTTGCTTAAAAATAAAATGCATAGCTTTAGAGAAATACCTTAGAGTTTGAGATTTATGGATGAGGAAAAAGTTGTCGAACCCCATTAATCTTTTGGTTTAAAGGAAAGCACACATACTCAGTTCACGTTCACTTACAAGAAGTTCCTGAAATTTTTAAATGAAAAGTTGATACCCAGTTTAGCATACCTTTCTCTTTAGTAGATGCTGTGAGCTCTTATAGGGCAAAGAAAGTACATTTTTGTGGCTGTTTTAAATTTGTCTATGAAATGAAAAACCTTTCACTTCTTATGTTAAGTGATTGACCCTTAATACTCACTAAATTGTCGTATTTTAGTGGACACCAGCGTTACTGCAGTCATACATGGTCCATAATATTCCATATATTTTCCATAAATACATCCTTTTGGGAATGGGTGTGAGTTTACTGTACATGCATTAAGCAGTCTTTATTCTGCCCAAGAAGCCATGGATAGTATCCTTGATTCATTCCACCTGTGTCTGATGTAAAAACTCCTGACCTAGATGGATAAGTGGTATTAGAATGGTTTGAGTTTTTAGACCTTGGAAACTCTTGAAAATTCTTATCTATGCCTGTTTCCTAATATCAATGGGAAATGTATTCTCTACATTTTACTCATTATGACTTTCAAAATGAAAGTTTCTAGATTATAGTTAGTCTGATGATTAAAATTTATCTGGAGCTGGTTGTTTTTATTTCCTCATTGCCTATTTTTTTTTCCTTCCATGTGAGGACCATGGTTTGTAAGACCCTTCCTTACTGGCATGCTGTTTTTTTTTTGTTTTTGTTTTTTTAAACCACTGTGTATGAGGAGCCTGATGCCAGTTGGAATTCAGTATTGCCCATAGTTAAAAAGCATCTCCTAAGTTTTTGTGTATTTCCATGAGGTGTACTGGGTTGCTGAACATTTTTGGGGTGGAGGCGGGGGGGTTGAGGGGTATTGGGCATTACATAAAGCTTATGTTGTCAAGGTGGATAGGTTTACTTTGTGAAATAGGATTATAGAGTTTGAGATTTGTTTCTCTGCAGGATGGGGAGTCATGATTGTAGAATCCTGTTTTTTAAGTAGATGCTGTGAGCTTACCTTGAGACTTTTAAAATTGTAGAAAAATGAAAAATGTAATTGATAGAGAATATTTACTCCGAATATTTTTACTTCGATGTAAGTGGAGCTGGGGATAAAGAACTCTTTAAGTTGTATAGCAGAACTAGAACAGCATGGATTTTAAATCCTTGCTCAGTCACTTACAAGTGATACAAGTCACTTAACCTCTTGAAACTTTAGTTTCCTTGTCTGTAACATGGAATAACACCACTTTGCAGGGTTATTGTCAGAATTAAAGGTAACAGCTTTAACCAAATACCCGAAATAGATTAGGCAGGTAGTAAGAGCTAGACAAATGTTTACTATTAAATGTTCATTATTAAAGCTTAGATTGCTTTGTTTCATTTTAGGTGGTTTTATTGTGTTTTTGTGACTATAAAAGAAGAAAATAAAGGTAA
The DNA here is from genome assembly GCF_021613505.1 of Equus quagga. NCBI lineage: Eukaryota > Metazoa > Chordata > Mammalia > Perissodactyla > Equidae > Equus > Equus quagga. Next base: position 35,993,611 of record NC_060268.1, read on the forward strand.
CCTCTAACTCTAGTACTAAGGGGGAGCCATGATGGCATTATGTTGTAAATTTTTCCAGGTGCTTTTTTTTTTTTAAGGCATATTACACATATTTTAGCCTTATTTTTTCCAAACTAGGACTTTAGAGTTTGGCCTCTTACCATGAATGAAATAGGCACCTTTTGGCAGAGTTTTGAGCAAGAGTAATATGACCTGACTTAGGTTTTTAAAAGATCATTCAAATGTTCTTGGCGTCTATATAGACTTAAGACACTTTTTTTTAAAGTTACCTCCTTCTTCCTCAGAAAAGTCCATTAGTATTTTGAACTGAATTTCCTATAAGTAAACAGAATTTAGACAGAATTGTCATCTTTAGGATACTGAGTTTTGCTTTTAGAAAACATAAAATCTTTTTATTCATTCAAGTCCTTTATACCCTTCATTAAAGTTTTACGCATTTCTTCATATTGATCCTACACATTTTATTATAGTAATTTTATATTTCTTTTATTATTATACATTGGCTCTTTTTGTATTGTATTTTTTTTGCTTATTGATAGATAGGAATGAAGGCTTATTAATTTTTTATTATTTCTCATATCTACCACACTGCACTCTCTTATTTTTTTTTAATAGACTTTATTTTTTAAAGCAGTTTTAGGTTCACAGCAAAATTGAGCAGAAGGTATGGATTTCCTGTGTTCTTCCTGCCCCCACACATGCCCAGCTTCTACCGTTGTCCCCATCCTCCACCAGAGTGTGGTACATTTGATGAACCTACATTGATAGATCATTATCACCCACTGTCCGCAGTTTACATTAGGGTTTACTCTTGGTGTTGTACATTCTTTGAGTTTGGACAAATGTGCAATGATATGTATCCAGCATTATAATATATAGAGTAGTTTCACTGCCCTAAAAATCCTCTACGCTCTGCCTGTTCATTGCCCCTCCTTTCCCTAACCTCTGGCAACTACGATGATCTTTTTACTGTCTCCGTAGTTTTGTTTTGCAGAATGTCGTATAGTTGGAATTATACAATATATAGTCTTTCAGACTGAGTTCCTTCATGAAGCAGTATGCATGTAAGCTTCCTCTGTGTCTTTTCATGGCTTGATAGCTCATTTCTGTTTAGTGCTGAATAATATTCCATTGTCTGAAAGTACCAGAGTTCATCCATTCATTTACTGAAGAACATCTTGGTTGCTTCCAAGTTTGGACAAATTATGAATAAAACTGCTATTAACGTCTGTGTTCAGGTTTTTATGTGGACATAAGTTTTCAGCTCCTTTGGGTAAATACCAAGGAGTGCTATTGCTGGATTGCATGGTAAGAGTATGTTTAGTTGTATTAAGAAACCACCAAATTGTCTTCTAAATAGGTGGCTGTACCATTTTGCATTCCCACAAGCAATGAAAGAGTTCCTGTTGCTCCACATCTTGACCAGCATTTGGTCAGTGTTCTTTATTTTTGCCATTCTAAAAGGTGTGTGGTGCATTGTTTTAATCAGATGACATATGATGTGGCGAATCTTGTCATTTGATTATTTGCTATCTGTGTATCTTTTTTGGTGAAGTCTCGAGGTCTTTGGTCCAATTTTTAATTGTTATTTGTTTACTTATTGTTGAGTTTTAAGAATTCTGTGTATATTTTAGATAACAGTCGTTTATCAGATATATCTTTTACAAATATTTTTTCCCAGACTGTGGCTTGTCTTTTCATTCTCTTCACAGTGCCTTGCAGAGAAGATTTTAATTTCAATGAAGTGTTCAGCTCATCAATCTTTCTTTCATGGATTGTGCCTTTGGTGTTATATCTAAAAAGTCATTGCTGAACCCAAGGTTATATGGGTTTTTCTCCTATGTTAACTTCTAGGAGTTTGATAGTTTTGTGTTTTACATTTGAATCTGTGATCCATTTTGAGTCGGTTTTTGTGAAGAGTGTAAGGTCTGTGTCTAGATTCGTTTTTTGGCTTGTTGATGTTGAGTTGTTCCAGCATCATTTATTGAAAAAACCATCTTTGCCCCACTATATTGCCTTTGTAAAAGTATAGATCAGTTGACTATATTTATGTGAGTCTATTTCTGGGCTCAGTGTTCTGTTCCATTAATCTATTTGTCTAGTCTTATGGCAGTACCATGCTGTCTTGATGACTGTAACTTTGTAGTAAGTCTTGAAATTGAGCAGTATCCGTCCTCTAACTTTGTTCTTCAGTATTGTGTTGGCTCTTCTGGTCATTTGCCTCTCTATATAAACTTTAGAATTAGTTTGTTGATATCCATAAAATAACTTGCTGGATTTTGATTGGGATTGCATTGAATTTATAGATCAAGTTGGGAAGAGCCAACATCTTGACAAAATTGAATCTTCCTATCCATGAACATGGAGTCTCTCTCCATTTATTTAGTTCTTCTCTGATTTCTTTCATTAGAGATTTATAGTTTTCCTCATATAGATCTTGTACATGTTTTTTAGACTTCTACCTAAGTATTTCATTTTTGGGGGTGCGAATATAAATATTAGTGTGTTTTTAATTTCACATTCCACTTGTTCATTACTAGTATATAGAAAAGTGATTGGCATTTGTATATGAACTTTGTGTCCTGCAACTGTGCTATAATCACTTATTAGTTCCAGGAGTTTTCAATGTCAAATCTTTCAGGTTTTCTACATAGATGATCATGTCATCTGTGAAGAGAAAGAGTTTTATTTCTTCTCAATCTGTATAGTTTTTACTTTCTTTTCTTGTCTTAATTGTATTAGCTAGAAATCCAAGTACAGTGTTGGGAAATCTGTATACATTTTATTTCCTTTGCTTATCTCACTGCATTGACTAGAACCTCCAATATGTTGTTGAAAAACAGTGGTGAGGGGCCAGCCTGGTGGCGTAGTGGTTAAGTTCACTCTCTGCTTTGGCGGCCCGGGGTTCACAGGCTTGGATCCTAGAAGCAGACCAAGCACTGCTCATCAAACCTCACTGTGACAGCATCCCACATAAAACAGAGGAGGATTGGAACAGATGTTATCTCAGGGACAATCTTCCTCCCAAAGAAAATAAAAAGAGTGGTGAGAGGGGACTTCTTGCCTTGTTACTGATCTTAATGGGAAAACTAGTTTCTTGCCATTAAGCATGATGTTAGCTGTAGGTGTTTCATAGATATTCTTTATGAAGGTATTTCTTATCTATTCCTAGTTTACTGACAGTTTTTATCATGAATGTGTGTTGGATGTTGTCAAATGCTTTGTATGCATCTATTGATAAAATCATGTGATTATTTTACATTACATTAATTGATTTAAAAAAAAAATAGTGATCCAGTTTTATATACCTGGGATAAATCCCACTTGGTTGTGATGTGCATATATATTTTTTTACACATTGTTGGATTCGGTTTGCTATTTTGTTAAAGATTTTTGCATCCATGTTCATGAGAGCTATTGGTCTGTAGTTTTCTCACAATGTTTTTGTCTGGTTTTGATGTTAGGGTAACACTGGTCTCGTTATATAATGAGTTAATAAGTATTCCTTCTCCTTCTATTTTCTGAAAGAGATTGTAGAAAATTAGTATAATTCTTCTTTAAATGTGTGAGAGAATTCGTCAGTGAACCCGAGTGAGGCTGGTGCTTTCTGTTTTGGAAGGTTATTAATTATTGACTCATTTTTTAAAGTAAATATAGGCCTTTTCAGATTGTTTATTTCTTGTGTGAGTTTTGGCAGATAATGCCTTTCAAGGAATTGATCCATTTCATGTACCATTTCATGTAGGTTATCAAATTTCTGGGCATAGAATTGATCGTAGTATTCCTTTATTATCTTTTACTGTCCCTGGGATCTTTAGTAATGTCTCCTTTTTCATGTCTAATATTAGTAATTTGTGTCTTCTCTCTTTTTTCCTAGTTAGCCTGGCTTAGAGAGTTATTGATTTTAGTGAACTTTTCAAAGAACCAGGTTTTGGTGGTTTTGATTTTTCTTTATTTTCTGTAGTCAATTTCATTGATTTCTGCTCTAATTTGTATTATTTTCTTCTCTTCTGCTTTCTTTGGATTTCATTTGCTCTTTTCTTTCTACTTTGCTAAGGTTTTAGCTTAGATAATTGATTTTAGATGTTTCCTTTTTTCCTGATATATACATTCAATGCTGTAAGTTTTCCTCTAAGCCTTGTTTGATGCATCTCACAAATTTCAACAAAATGTGTTTTCATTTTCATTTGATTCAAACTATTTTAAAGTGTCACTTGAGATTTCTTTGATCCATGTGTTATTTTAGATATGTGTTTTGTATATATACACACACACAAAAACACATGTACATGTTTACATACATATAAACGCACATAATCGAATACATTGTTGTTACTATTTTGAACAAATTATTGTCTGCTAGATCAGTTAAGAATAAGAAAAATAAAAGTTTTTATTTTACTTTCACTCATTCCATCTTCGGTTCTCTTCCCTTCTATGTAGATCCAAGTTCCTCACCTATGTTATTTTTCTTCTCCCTGAAAGAACTTTGAGCATTTCTTATAAGGCAGATCTACTTGCAACAATGTCTTCAGTTTTTGTTTGCCTAAGAAAGTCTTTGTATCTCCTTTACTTTGGAAGGATAATTTCACAAGGTACAGTATTCTAGGTCAGTGTTTTTTTTCTCTCAACACTAAATATTTCAGTCTGTTGCTTGTGTGGTTTCCGAGGAGAAGTCAGATATAAATCTTATCTTTGCTTCTGTATAGGTAAGATGTTTTTTCTCTGGCTTCTTTCTGGATATTTTTCTTAATCTTTGATTATGTGTAGTTTGAAAATGACATGCCTAGGTGTAGTTTTTTTTTTTTTTTTGGCGTTTGTCCTGTTCAGTGTTCTCTGAGCTTCCTGGACCTGTGGTTTGGTGTCTAACATTAATTTGGGTAAATTCTAAGTCGTTGTTGTTTCATGTAGTTCTTCCATTTCTTTCTCTCTTCTCCTTCTGGTATTTCCATTACACATTTTTTAGTTGTCCCACAGTTTTTAGATATTCTGTTCTGTTTTTTTCAGTCTTTTGTCTCTGCTTTTAAGTTTTGGAGTTTTCTGTTGAGATATCCTCAAGCTCAGAGATTCTTTCCTCAGCTGTATCCAGTCTATTAATGAGGCCGTCAAAGACATTTCTCATTTCTGTTTCGGTGTTTTTGATCTCTAGCATTTCTTTTTGGTTCTTTCTTAGGATTTCCATCTCTGCTTTCATTGCTCATCCATTCTTGCATATGGTTTACTGTATCCATTAGCAGCCTTAGCATATTAATCATAGTCGTTTTAAGTTCTTGGTTTGATAATTCCAACATCTCTGTTATATCTGAGTCTGGTTCTGATGCTCTGTCTCTTTATGTTGTGTTTTTTGCCTTTTGGTACGCCTTATAATTCTTGATAGCCAGACATGATGTACTGATTAAAAGGAACTGCTGTAAGGAGACCTTTAGTAATATGGTGGTAAAGTATGGGGGCTGGGGAAGTGTTTTATTGTCCTATTATTAGGTCTCAGTCTTTCTTCCTCCAGCTTTATTGAAGTATAATTGACACATAAAAATTGTTTATACTTGTGTATAATTTGATGTTTTGATATACACTGTGAAATTATCACAATGTAATTAACATATCTGTCACAGCACATGGTTACCATTTTTTCTTTCTTTTTCTTTTTTTTTCTTTGTGGTAAGAATACTTAAGATGTACCCTGTTAGCAAATTTCAAGTATATAGTACAGTATTGTTAGTTATAATCACAGTGGCATATATTTCATCTCCAGAACGTATTTAGCTCTTAGTCTTTTTGTGATGCTGTGTCTCTGGACTGTGAACTTCTCCAGAGTTCCTTAGTTTCCCGCTCGCCCCTCTTAGGTAGGACAGGATGGCTGGGGGGCTGTAGTTGGGTATTTCCCTTACTCTAGTCAGTTAGGTTCTGATAAAACTCCAGAAGGTTAGGCTTTGGTAAAATAATTTCTCCTGAGGGCACACTTTGTTAAGAAGAGCAGAGTGCTCTGGTGTATTTTGAAATGCTTCCTTTTCCCGTTCCCTTCTGGAAGCCTGAGGGGCTTTTTCTCTGATATTCTCTGTGAGGATTTGCTAGAGCTCCAAGAGGTAAAACTCTCAAAAGTGTGGGGCACTTTGATGACTGGGTCCCCTTGGAGTTTTTATCTCAGAGTTGTCTTCACTGAACCTTCAGCAGTTCATCACTTAGGCCTCAGGTTTCCCTCCCCCGGCACTGTTTCCCATGGAAGTCTCTGCTCTCTGCTCTTGGGTTTCTGCTCCAGGAAGTTGGATTCTCTGTATTCGTCCACTTGTTTCTCCAATTGTGGGGGCAGCGCTTGCCCTGTGACTTCACCGCTTTTATGGATCTAAGAAGAGTTGATTTTTGTTTGTTCAGCTTTTTACTTGTTAGCACAGATTGGGGCCTTCCAAGCTTGTTACAGGCTGGACTGGAAACTGAAAGTCCTTCTTAGTTTTCTAACAAAAAAATTTGCTTGTGTTTTTTAGGTAAGCAATCATATAATCTGCAAATAAGGGTAATTTTTTAAATTAATATTTATATTTCATTTCTCTTCCGCTCTCCTCTTTAATCATTACTATAATTGTAATTTTTTTTTTTTTTTACCTCCTCAGTAATGTTGTCCTATATCTGGCTGTAATAGAAATGCCTCAGGTGTTTTGCTTTGAGGTATGCTGGTAATTATTGAGGTATTAATAGCCTTTACCATGTTAAGGAGTATCTTTCTAATATTTTTTTATCAAGGACATTTTCAAGAATCAATGTTGAATTAAAAATTATTTTTGAGCATCATTCGAAGTAGTAAAGTTTTTCTGAAACAATGTCTCTTGATTCCCAGTTTGGTTCCCTTTTCAGATGTGAATTTTGGGTTACAAACTATGTAAAAATAATATTGCCCCACTTTATTTTTATCAAATTTACATTTAAGATTCTGCTCCTCCTCTCTATTTCTGTGTGTTTTTGTTCGTACTGCACATTATGTCGCTTTTCCATTGTCTGTAATGCTATTTAATAATGCCATTTAGATGATGAATTCCTTGAGGAGGAAGGGTTGTGAACTCCTGGAGAGAAAGAGGTGCCTTCTCTCAGGAAAACCATTCTTCCCCTCCTTCACTTTCCCCTTCTGTCTAGTTTCCCTCCACTCGTCCTGCAGCTCTCTTAGGATCCGGAGTGCATCTGGCTCCTGGGAAGACACATCACCCTGAAATCCGAGGTAGTCTGCTCTGAATGACACATAATTGAGAAAAGTTCTATATCTTTTGCTCTTTGCTTGGACTGTAAGTTGCTTGTACCTCTCTGTCGTTAGAATGCTTCCGGAGTCTCCCTCGTTTAATTTACCCCAGGTCAGAACTACTTGACCATAGGGTGCAGGGGATGATTGTTTCTGGAGGAAGGGCACTCACAGGAGGAAGGTAGAGGAAACTGGGGAACTGAAGGTTTTCTATTTTAATCTTGCTTAGGACTAAAATGTTATAAAACATTTTATTGTCTTCATAGAGGCTCATTGATATGGGACATTAATAAGTTGAGAGCGAGATTGGGAGTTTGTATGCTTTTCCGTTTGTGTACTCAACAATTCATACATATTGAACACTTTTTGTATCTCAGATAACATTCTATTCAATACAGTAGTGACTGGGGGAAACAAAGAGTCCTGCTCACGCAGAACATAAATCCTATTAGTAGGAGACAGATAATGAATACTAAAGAAGTAAGTAAATAAGATTTCAGATAGTTGTAAGCCTTATGAGGAAAATAAAACCACGAAAAGAAATAGAGTATAATAAATAGGGTGGATGGAAGCTGGATGTTGGCACTAGTTCAGATCAGGTGAATTCTCTTTGAGGAGGATTCATATTAGCTTGATAGTTAAGGAGTTGGCCAATGGAATATCTCAGGGGAGTATCCAAGTAAAGGAAACAATAAGTGCAGAGGCCCTGGGGCAGAAGGAAATTGTTTAAGGAGAGGAAAGAGTGCTATTGTGGTTGGAGATAGTGAGTGAGCTAAGAGAGGTAGTCAGAGAAGTATAGTCTTATAAGTTATGGTAAGAAGCTATTAAAAGATTTTAGATTGCCAAGCTATCTTAAATCAATATTTTTGCTTTGACTACTGTGTTCTTGTGTTAGTGCTTTCCCTAATTTTTAAGATTATCTAGAGCCAGAGGGGTCAGCCCTGTGGCCAACTGGTTAAGTTTGCAGCTCTGCTTCAGTGGCCCCGGGTTTTGCCGGTTCAGATCCCGGACGTGGACCTAGCACCTCCTATCAGGCCATGATGAGATGGCGTCCCATGTAGCACAGCCGGAGGGACTTACAACTAGAATATACAACTAGGTACTGGGGGGCTGTGGAGGAGGAGGAACAGCAGCAGCAGAAGAAATTGGCAACAGATGTTAGCTCGGGTGCCAATCTTTAAAAATAAATTAATTAATTAAATAAAGCCTAAGACTGGAGTGACTGTGGCTGTATTGCCTGAAGTACTAGGAAAGAAATTATTTTGAATAGAATTTTATAGTGACAAATTTTCAGTTAGTTTATTCAAAATTAAGATTAGTTTACTAAGATTCTGAATAAGTAGTTATTCCCAAATACAGCTATACATCAGAACTGCTTCAGAAATTGAAAATACAGATTTCTTAATCCTCATCCCTTAGGCATCACAGAGCGGACCTTGAGAATGTGTGTTTTTAGAAAGTTCTTCACATGATACTCAGAGAGTCACTCCTCAGACGTGAGTTTAAGGACCTCTGAATTAGTGGAATTTTTATCCAGAAGTTTGCCATGATTCCTGATCATTCGTGTGGTCATTATTAAATGAATTTGTTGGGATTTTACAAGTTTTGTGTTTCATGTTTAAGAGCCAAAGTGTATTCAGCACTTTGAAGTGAAAAAATATATTAAAGTGACATTTAGATTAGGGAATTAAAGGTAACGTACTGATTGGTTAATTGCTCCTTCTTGTTTCTTGCATTGTTTGGGAGATCCCAAAATATGCTATGTTTGTTTATGTAGTTTTCTAGTTTAAAAAAACAGATAAATGCAGTGGTAAAAACATTTTAAAACAATTTATATTTCTCTTGAACTAAAGGATCATTATTCGTTTAAGACAGAAGATGAAAACTGCAATTGAAACTTGTCCACATATAAATGAGCCAGTATTTAAGAAATCAGGAGATTTCATATGGGCAGGATTTCCAGCTTCTCTAAAAAGATCAAAACATTCTCGTAGTATTGGGCCTGCATACCTACAAGGCAGCTGCTAGGCTGGAGGGTTAAGTGTTCCCTTTAGATGGCCACAGTCCCCACCACTACAAGTATTGGAAGCACTTACTGTAGTAGTCTTTACTCATTTATGTTTGGTTTTGACCTCTGCTTTAAGACGTCAGATGCTGTTACAGCTATCAGTATAGGCTGATTCTCAGTCTTCTGTGAAATGAGAATTAGAAAATTCTAGTATTTATTTATATTGTGAATTCCTTTCTAAAAGGCAGACTGTCTTACTTAAAATGATTTGGCTTAACAGAAGATATTAGCAGAATCTGAATTATTACCTTAATTATTCTCTATTACTAGAGAAATGAATATTCCACATTTTTGTATCAATCCATTAGTACTTTTGCATTCAAATCATGCTTCCAATAAACTAGGCTTCTCTTTTGCATTTTAAGACAAAACCATTGTCTTGGCTTTCATTAAACTCTGTTCTTCAAATTTTCCCGCCTGTCTTAAGTACTCTAACCCCCATCCCTGACTCCTCTTCTTCCTTAAAAGGAGTCTCTCTCCCAAAGCTCAGTCTCAGTAGTATATTCTACTTTTATACAGTCTTCTGATTCATTTTCAAAACTTCCATTTCCAGAATCAATCACTTGTTCATCTGAAATCTGCTGGCAGTTTAAAAAAACGATGTGCTTATTGTTTATTCGAGTTAGTTGTGAATTCTTTGAGAATAAGAACTGTGTCTTATTCATATTTGGTTACTTGCTGTTCAGTATATCATTTGGTTTGTAAAAGACATCCAATCCATCCATTTCTGTCTGAGCTTTTTTAATCAAACATCTGTTATGTGCTAGGGACTGTTGAGTTTACTTTTCTCCATGGCTTTTTAGTTATTTCCTTCGAGTTTTCTTACTATACTTGACAACTGAACTCTTGTTGTAGATTGACGCCAACTTCTTTTCTACATCCTTTACACTGTGTGCAGTACCACTGGACTGAGTCTTTACAAATTTACAATCTTGGATGTTATCTTTGACTCCTTTATTGTTTGTATTCTCTTCTTCTTAGTTTCTTAGTATTGTCTGTGAGTTTTGTTTAAAAGAATAGATCTAGAATTCTGTCTTCTGCTTCTATCTGTAAAGACACTGCTGTATTCCCAAGCTTCATTAGTGAAATAGCATTTGGATTCAAATAGCTAGCTGCCTGTCTCTGCTTCCCGACTATTCCAAGCTTTTCTGATCCTATTTTTCAATATAATTATTCTTAGATACAAATTTAATGATATCCCCCCTGCACGGAAGCCTAGAATAGTTCCCTTTTGAATATGCAAGGCCTTTTTACCAGTAGGATTCCTATTTAGTCTAACTCATTTTTGTTGTCTTCAGTAATCTTCCAACTCAATCAAGAATAGCATATATATTGCATACTCTTGTCTTCTTTCATGATATGCTACCCACTTTAAAGGATTTTTTTACCTTCTCTCAAATCTATGCCCGTGTTCCCTCCTTTGACATTGTAACGTCCATCTATTGTTTTAGTATTGTTTAGTATGCCAAGCATACCTTGATTCTGTGTCTGTTAAGAGCTCCCTACTTTTCTTTGGGGAATCATCCTTTCTTCACTTTCAGTCAGGCCTTTTGGTTTGAGTGGGTTGAGCCTTCATGGGTGTGATTGGTTCAGGGATTATCCAGTAACCCAAGCCAGACGAATCAGAGACAATGAGACTCAACTCCAGGACTTTTGAACTCTGAGAAGAGGCATTCTCTACTGTGACTCTAAGGATTTTGTGTACCTAGAGGTAATAGGGTGGGGGAAGATAAATAAGGAAGCTTAACCAGAGCCAACTTTAAAATGAGGTCAGTTTTATTTAAAATTAAAACCTTTTGGTTTGAAGCGTTGTCAGTACACTTTAAACAATTGCATAGCAGGGATTCGGCTAAATTTTCCATATTGATAGTTGTTTGTTGTGTCCATATGCAGGCAGGGGTGTGTGTGTGTGTGTGTGTGTGTGGATGGACATGCATGTGTGTAAGAGAGATCGCTTTTTAACTTACTCTACAGGAATCCAACAGCTTCTTGGAAACCTGAAGAATAAGATTAAAAGATTTTATTTTTGACTAGGTGAATACATATGAATGCTGTTTTTTTCAGTGCATTATATCAGTCATGCATTTGCTTTGACATGCATTTGCAGTGATAAAAGCATATGCTGTCTATTCAGACCTTTGCTTGAATACTTGTTCTATCACTTACTATGTATGTAATTGGGTATGGAAAAATTGAGGGATTAAGGAAATCTCACTGTAAGAAAAACTAGCTCTGAAACTGATTCTTAATGTTTTTTAGTCTAATTGGAGAAATGTTATCGAGAGTTTTTGTTTTGATCCCCAAAGGGATCCCTATTCTTTTGGTTAATTGGCAGCTGCCAGACTTTGTCCTCAGAAGGCTTGATACACAGGAGCATATGTCCTGTCTTTCCACTTTTAAAATCGACTCTGTGGCAGTACAAATTGGCTGGCAGGTCTTGTAAACTCCCTCACCTGCTCTCTGTCACCACAATTACAGATACATACTTGATGTTATTTTGAAATGTTCTATCACAGTCCACTTTTTTTATAAGATGCTACTAGAATGTTTTTCTGCCTCTGTCAGTGACATTTTAGATGATATGTTGGAGAATATCTTATTTGTTAAAAGCAGCAATGCTTTTCGGATTTACAACACAGATTAAAAAACATGCGTAAGAAATACTAAAGTCATTGTTTACTGATTTTTATTCTTAGAACTTAGAATATTATTATAATGAGTAAGTTGCATATAATCAGGCAATATCCATATTCTGATAGCTGATATTAATAAGGCAAATTACAGTGAGCAAGCACCTCTTTAAATAGGATATGTATGTAAATATGTCCCCATCACCTTAGTTACTCTGTTTTAAATAATTATAAAAATAACTAAATCCATTCTCCTTCTTTGTGGAAAATGACTTTGGGTTAACTTTTTAAGCTCTGGTCCTATGGAATCCTGATGAAGATGGACTGTCAGTTGTGTGATTAGGCAACATTGCTGATTGATTGGTAAACGGCATCTGGACTGGGAGGATTGTGAATGAACTATATACCTGGTGGAAAGCCAGAGCTTTGGTCTGCCCTGAGTGTGGTGTATTCTTTTACCTGGGGATATCTCTTGCCAGGACTTTAAGAAGCTGTGTCCATGGGACAGTTATGAGATAGTGTGGTTCTGTATGGAGTATGCGGCTTTTAAACCAGGAATGATTCCATACATACACTCATGATTTCATAGCCATGGGGTTTCATTCCCTTGTAACTGAACTGTCAATTAAGGAACTAAAGAATAGCCCCTGAATTGCTATGAGGACTCTTGCTAAAGAAAAGTTTTGAAGTTGTCCTGCTATATTTCCTGTCCTGTGCTTTTTTTAAGTTAAGGATGCTAAGTAGCCTATTCAGGTTGTGTGGACTTTGATCATTTAGTTCAGCTGAACACAATTCGTTGAAAGTAGATGTTGCAGATGTCCTTTTGGTATTATCAATACCTGCATATGAACTATTGTTCATTAGTTGTAGTAGGGAGAGAGCTGTAATGGAACAGGAAAATGTCGAATGTCGAATCATGTTGTTGTTGTTTATGAGGCATTATGAGTGGTATAGGGAAGTTCAAGATGTGATAAATGGGAGAAGTTTGAAGGTAATGATAGAAGATAATGTTAGAGGAATCATAGCGGTAGTAATTGCCTAATGAAAGACCCAGATGATAAATACATTGAATTCACTGGGAGAAGCCTTGAGCCTCTAGAATCCAAGATGAGAGTTAAATGTGTTTTGCACAGGTGTAAAGAGTGCCAGGGGAGAAAAATAGGAATATATTTTCATTTCTTTGGTGGCTATTTTAGTTTATGAAAAAGAGAAGGCATTGGGGATTAGCTGCATGTGTTGTATGATAGAAAGTGAGCACTCCAGATTTTAAGTATGTCGTCTTTAAATATGTGCTTACCTGACAACTAATTTTGTAATCTTTTCATAAGATTCCTTGTCCAGTATGGTGGCTGTTAGCAACATGTGACTGTTGAGCACTAGTTAAAATTGCCATGTGCTGTATGTGTATGTGTACGAAATTTCAAAGACTTAGTATGAAAAAAAGGTAAAATATCTCATTCATTATTTTATATTGATTATCTATTAAAATGATGTGTTGGATATATTGGATTAGTTAAAATATACTATTAATATTAATTTCATCTGCTTTTACTTATTTTTAAATTGAGATGGAATTCACGTAACACAGATTTAACCATTTTAAAGTGTATAGTTTATGGGCAATGTTGTATGACCACCATCTCTATCTAGTTCCAAAACATTTTCATCATCCTAAAAAAACCCCATATCCATTAAAACAGATACTCCCCTTTAGCCACCCCCAATCGCCTAGCAACCACCAAGCTGACCTCTGTCTATAGATTTACCTATTCTGAATATTTCACATAGATGCAATCATACAATATGTGACCTTTTGTGTATGGCTTCTTTCATTTAGCATATTTGTGAGGTTCCATATTGTAGCATATCATTGCTTCATTCTTTTTTTAATAGATGATATGTTCATAATTAAAAGTGTGGTATTGAAGTCTCCAACTATTATTGTAGATCTATTTATTTCTCCCTTCAATTTTGTCAGTGTTTACTTCATATAGTTTGGGACTTTGCTGTTTGGTGCATATATATTTATAATTGTTACATCTTCTTGATGAATTGACCCTTTTATCAATGTATAATGACCGTCGTTGTCTCTTGTAACAGTTTTTTACTTTGACTGTTTTCTCTGATATTAATATATCTACTCCAGCTTGCTTTTGGTTATTATTTCATGGAATATCATTTCCTGTTCTTTCATTTTCAGCCTGTTTGCAGTTTTGGATATAAGGTGACTCTCTTGTAGACAGTACTTAGTTAGATCATGGGTTTTTTTGTTTGTTTTTAATTCTTTCTTCGAGTCTCTGCCTTTTGATTAGAGAGTTTAATCCACTTATATGTAAAGTAATTACTGATAATGAAGTATTTCTGCTATTTAGCTGTTTGTTTTCTGCATATTTTATACCTTTTCTGTAATTCAGTTTCCTCCATTTTTCTTTTTTGTGCATTTGATTTTTTTTGTAGTCTATTCTTAATTCCCTTCCAGTTTCTTTTATACAGAGTTATGTGTTGCTTGATGACAGGGATACATTCTCAGAAATGTGTCATTAGACAATTTTATTGTTGTGCGAACATCATAGAGTGTACTAAACGGCAATCAAATTCTGGCCCCCCCCCCATGTGTCTCTTTAACATGAAGATATTTTAGGCTGATTATTTTTAAGAAAACAAAAGACTCAGAAAGGGGCGGGCCCTGTGGTTGAGTGGTTGGGTTCACAGTCTCCGCTTCGGTGGTCCAGAGTTTCGCCGGTTTGGATCCTGGGCGTGGACATGGCACTGCTCCCGTCTGCCATGCTGAGTCAGCATCCCACACAGCACAATCAGAAGGACCTACAACTAGAACATACAACTATCTACTGGGGTGGGGGGCTTTGGGGAGAAGAAGAAGAAAAAAATAAGATTGGTAACAGATGTTAGCTCAGGTGCCAATCTTAAAAAAAAACAAAAACAGAAAACTCAAAGGTTTTTTTGTTATCTCCCCCATAACTGGTTAAAAGAATTCAGATTTAAAAATCTGTCTCAGGAAGTGAGCTATTGCCTTAGCATAACATGAACTAGGTAGTAGACAGGGAGGAACCTAAAAAGCCTGTTTGTTGAGCTCCCTGCTGTGTTCTTCTGTTTCTCTGTAGCCAAACACTTATTTTCCAAATGTTTACTCCTTTCACCTACCTGTGAATTGCCTTCTTTCCCTTTGAAGTCCCTGACTCTTTCTACCTGCAACATCTTTGTCTTTAGCTGAGGATGATATTTAAGGTGAGGGCTTCAGCCGTTTTGACAAGTTACTCAGTTTTCCTCATGTATACATATTATTAACTTTCGTTTGTTTTTCTCCTGTTAATCTGTTAAAATGTCAGTTTAATTCTTAAGACTACCCAGAACAACCTAGAAGGGTAGAGGAAAGTTTCTTCCTCCTCTACAGTACTTACACAAAGCTAGATGGTATAGCCTACTACACACCTGGGCTGTCTGGTACTAATCTTTTTTTTAAGGTATGCTTCTTTTTTTTTTTTTTCTGATGAGGAAGATTGGCCCTGAGCTAACATCCATTGTCAGTCTTTTTTGTACGTAGTTGTATATCCTAGTTGTAAGTCATTCTAGTTCTTCTACATGGGGTGCTGCCACAGCGTGGCTTGGCAAGCGGTGTGTTGGTCCGTACCCAGGATTCGAACCAGTGAACCCCAGGCTGCTGAAGTGGAGAACACAAACTTAACCACTCACCTGTGGGGCTGGCCTTGATCTGGCACTAATCCTATGGGGCCACCCTCATATAGGCAGTCCATTGTTGACCAAAATGTCATTATGTGGCACAAGACTGTACATATTTTTTAGATATTTTCTTAGTGATTACCATAGAAACCCCAGTTAACATCCTGAATTCATAACAACTTAGTTTAAATTGATACTAGCTTAGCTTTGATAGCGTATAAAAGCTCTGCTCTTATGTAGTTCCACTCCTTTTTATGTTATTATTGTTACAGTTTATATCTTTATACATTAATATGCCTATTAATATAGATTTATAGTTATTGGAAGCAAAAAGAGAAGTTACAAATGAAAAATACGATAATAATGGCTTTACATTTACCTAGGTAGTAACCCTTACTGGAGTTCTTCGTTTCTTATGACTTTCAGTTACTGTCTAGTGTCCTTTCATTTCATCATGAAGATCTCCTTTTAGCACTTCCTGTACGGTTGATCAACTGTGGCAAACTCCCTCAGCTTTTTAGTTATCTGAGAATGTCTTAATTTCTCCTTCATTTTTGAAGGATAGTTTTGCTGTATATAGAATTCTTAGCTGACAATTTTTTTTTCTTTCAGCGCTTTAAATATGTTGTCTCACTGCCTCTGGCCTCCATTGTTTCCTATGAGAAATCAGCTGTTAATCTTATTGAGAGTCCCTTGTGTATGTTGAGTAGCTTTTCTCTTGCTGCTTTCAACATTCTTTGTCTTTCTGCAACTTGATTGTAATGTGTCTCAGTTTCTCTCTCTTTGTTGATCTTTTTTGGAGTTTAGCTTCCTGGATGTGTAGATTTATGTCTTTCATCAAATTTGGGAAGTCTTTTGCCCGTTATTTCTTCAAGTATTCTTTCTGCCCCTTTCTCTTCTCTCCTTGAGACTCCCCATTACACATGTGTTGGTATGTTTGATTGTCCCCCAGATTTCTTAGGCTCTGTCCATTTTTCTTTCGGCACCTCAGACTGGATCACTTCAACTGACCTATCTTTAAGCTTACTGATTCTTCTGTGTGTTCCAATCTGCTGTTGAAACCTTTGAGTGAATTTTCCATTCAGTTACTGTACTTAACAGCTCCAGAATTTCTATTTCATTCCTTTTCACAATTTGTTTTCTTAATTGATATTTTCTCTTTGTTCATACATTGTTTTCCTGGTGTTATTGACGGCTTTGAGTATATTTAAGACATTTGATTTAAAGTGTTTGTCTAGTAAGTCCAGTGTCTGTGCTTCCTCAGGGAGATTTCTCTTAATTTCATCTGTTAATGGGTCAAGTTTTCATGTTTCTTTTCATGCTTCATAAATTTTTGTTGAAAACTGAGCAGTGCATATTATAATGTGATAACTCGGGAAATCAGATTCTTCCCACTCTCCAGGGTTTATTTTTGTTGCTGACTGTGGGCTATAGTTTGTTTAGTTACTTCTCTAAACTCTTTTTGTAAACTCTTTATTCTTTGCCGTGTGTGGTCTCTGAAGTCTTTGTTCCTTTAGTCTGTGATCATCTCATGTTTTGACAGAGATGTCCTTGAACACCAGGAGCTAAAAAAAGAAACTGAAAGAAAGAAAAACTCTCCCAGTTTTTTCAGATTATCTCTGTATCATGACATTCCTTCAGTACTTAGCCACATTTTTTACAACTCTGCCTTACCCTTTACTTCCTGCTTGTGCTGAGCCTAGAGGTGATCCCAAGATGAATACTTGGGATCTTCTCAGATTTTTTGTGAACATGTGTCCTGTCCTGGGAGTACATGTGGCTTCCTAAATTCCCCAGTATATGAGATTGGTTTGATTGTTCTAATTCCCTGAAGAAACAGTCTCCCCAGCTTTTCCTCCCAGGCTTTTGTTACATCTGTTGTTGGCTTCATCTGTAATATTTTGTCCCCAGCAGCAACTGGTTGTTCAGTTGCCTTACAATGTGTTTGAGGAGTGCAGGCACCCTGTGTCAGTCCTTCACATAGCTCAAGACACAATTCTTTGAGACTAAGGTCTGCTCTGCTCTCTCTGGAACCAGGAACCAGGATTCCATGCTGAGAACGCAGGCTGCCATCTTCCAGACGGCAGAGTGGGATTAGGCCAAGGGCAATGAAAGTGCCACAAAGCTTTCCTACCATTTTTTAAGTTGCCTGCCTTTTGGTTTAGTATTTTCCTGGTTGCTGTAAACCTTTGACTGTTTTCTAGAGTTCTGACAAAATTTATTCTGACAATTTTTGCCCTGTTTTTTAGTATTTCTGATGGAGCTATTTTCTTTGCCATCTTCAGTGCCAACCTCCTCTTTTAACTTTTTTAATGTAACTACTAGAAAATGGGGATTACGTATATGGCTGGCATTATATTTCTATTGGATGGTACTGCTGTAGGGTATTAAATTTTCAGTGAAAATTGAGTTCATTTATGTTGCATTCAGAAGGAAAAAATATCAAAAATTTTCAGAAGTCCCACAGTTACACAATTAGGATTAGCTATTTGCCATTATATTTTTTATTCCAAGACTAGTGTGGTATTTTCACAGGAACTCTCTAAACTTCCTTCTGTAGGATGAAGTGTTATTAATGTTGTGTAATTATGTCCCTACATTACTAAAGCTCCTAAATTTTGACTAGATTCTCATTTGATGAAGTGTTTAAGTCACCTTGTGCTGTCTACTTCTCGCCAGAAGCTCTCTTGATAGGTGTTTATAAGAAGGGGTGAGCATTCTTCATGCTGCTTCATCTGATTTTCTTTTTTTCCCCCTGGATTCAATTATACAGGCATTTATTAGATGCCTATTTTATGGAGGTTCTCCTAGGACTTACTTTCAGGTGTTGGCCATATCCAGGACTCTCAGATATTGGTGATTTTTAATACTGTGTGTGGAGATGCTTCCTTTTTTCTCAGGAGATTGTTCTACTGATTAATCTCTGCCACTGACTCCATGTCTTTTTAGCATCCCTGGCTTGTTTGCCTGATCCCCGAAGAATTGGCATTCTCAATATGCAGGGTTGGCAGCTTACTCTTGTTACTCCTCTCTTAAATGCCAAGATATTATATGCATTCTCAGCGTGGGTAAAGCTGTAGTCTAAATACTTGCCTCCAGGTGCATTTGGAAAAGTGAATGCTCTTCACCTCTGCTAAATAAAGTTATAGGTACAGAACCATATTGAAGGAGTTGGCAACATATTCAAAAGTTGAGGGTACTAAATGTAAGGGATTCTCCTGGCTTGCTTAGCAAAAGCCGTCTTATGTTGACAATGAAAGAATTACCTCTTCAGGAGTGTCAACTCAATCTCCCTGTCTGTTCCCTGACTAGAGAGAGTGGTGATTTCTCACTGAATGCTCTTGTCATTGCCCTGGTGCAGTCAGAAGAGTATTATTTCATCTCAGCCCTAAACCCACAGTTTTTTCATTAGTATATCTGAGCACAGGTGAGACCAGGCAATATCATTTTACTGAAGACACTGAGAAACGAGTAGTAGACTACTCTGCCTTCTTCCTACCTGGTGAAAAGGAACTTCTCATATAACTGCATAGTGGTACACTCAAGGATATCATGTACCTAACCTACATCAGAAAAATGGGACAATGTCCCCTTTTTGCTTTAAGTAAGAATTATTAACCATAGCTAACCATCAAGTATCAATTACTTGAGTCTCCCACTCATACTTTATATAATGGAAGCAGTTACAAAAGCTACCTACCCTAATTATAGACATCAGGGAAGACTTTCTGGAGAGTGAGAATTATAATTAGATAATGTGTTAAAATTTAGAGATTGTCCCTGTTCACCTTGGAGTCTGGAGGCACACCTCTCTGCTAACCCTATGCCTGCTTTCACAAGGTGGAAATCGTTTTTCTCCTACCACCCAGCAACCTCTCTCAAGCACGTCTTTCCTTCTTGAAACCTTGATCTAAGGTGCAAGAGGACTCTGGAATTCCTTCTCCTGTCTGTCCACCTTCTAAGAAGTTCCTGTCTCCTCTCAGGACATGCCCATGAGAGTATCCAGCTTTCTTCAGGCAAGACCTTATTTGCTATCTACCCTTCCACAGAGCAGCCACGTTAAGTTTAGTAAAATAAGCCCAGCATCTTTGGAAGAAATACATGCATGTGATGTGATTTGTGGGATGTTCTGTAGAAGTGTGTGGAGAGTGCTGGGATGCAGGCTGTATCTGAACGAGTCTGTGTGATGGGGGAGAATTATAAACTGTAAATAGTGGGAACAGAGAGACTGATTCTTTCAGCTTGGTGGGAAAGGTGCACTGTGCAGGATGCAGCAGGTTTTGACATCAGGAAGGGCACAAGGCTGTTAAAATCAATCTGCATTCCACTAGAAATTCATCGTTGTACTATGAATAGCAAGTGTACAAAAACTGCTAATTCTTTTTATAGAGACAAGTACCATTTTGAGATCATAACCTTTCAGAGAGAGTACGTTTGTGTGTGTCAGAGTTTGCTAAAAACATTTTTGAATGGGTAGGGCATTCACGTGGTATAAATTTCGAAAAGCATAAAAGGATATTTAATGAAAAGAAAATTACCCTTGTACCTATGTCTCATTTCACCTTGCTAGAGAAACAGGTTACTAGTTTTATTGTGTAAAGTTTCTGTCTATATGCAAGCATATGTGCATATATGTTTTTTCCCCACAACTGGTAGCATACTAAACATACTTGTGTATCTTAAAAAAAAAAACAACTAGTTAATAGAACTTAGAGATCAGCTCACTTGATAATATAAAGAGCTTCCTCATTTTTGTCATGGCTACATAGTGTTGCATTCAATAGGTGTTCCACAATTTAACTCGTTCCCTGTTGAGTCTTATTTAGGTTGCTTTCTTTTTTTTTTTCCCCTGTTAAAAACAGTGCTTCTCTTTAAACTATGCTTATCAAGTAATGATTTCTTACATGTAGAAAAAAATGAATAGAAGTAGAATTTGCTGAGTCAGAATATTTGCATCTTAAATTTTGGTAGATATTTCCAAATGACCCTCCAAACATGTCATGCTTCCATCCCCTCACCAACTTTTGTGATAACAAATTTGTTGATATTTGCCAATGTGATAGATGAAAAATAGTCTTTAATTTGCACTCTTCTTTATTTTGAATGAGGTGAATTTTCTTATTATATATTTCATGGCATCTATGTTTTCCTTCTGAGAATTTTATTCATGAACTTTGCCTATTTTCCTCTGGGTTGTTGGTCTTTTTAAAATGATTTTGAGGCCCTGCCCAGTGGCATAGCAGTTAAATCCTCACATTTTGCTTTGGCGGCCCGGAGTTTGCTGGTTCGGATCCTGGGCACAGACGTATGCACCGCTTACCAAGCCGCGCTGCGGCAGGCGTCCCATATATAAAGTAGAGGAAGATGGGCATGGATGTTAGCTCAGGGCCAGTCTTCCTCAGCAAAGAGGAGGATTGATGGCAGATGTTAGCTCAGGGCTAATCTTCCTCAAAAAATAAAATAAAGTAAAATGATTTTGAAGTTATTTTTGAGGAAATACCTCTTTATTTTTTCTGTTATATGTTGTTTGTGGTAGATAGAATACTGTGTTGGTCTTCCTCCCCACTACTCCACACCTCAAAGATGTCCTGGCCCTAAACCCCAGAACCTGTGAATATATTAGGACTTGGCAGATGTGATGAAGCTTATGAGCTTTGATATGGGGTGATGATCCTGGATTATCCGGATAGGCCCAATCTAATCACATAAGTCCTTAAAAGTGGAGAATCTTTCCTGCCTGTGGGGCTGTGGTCAGAGAGAGATGGGACTACAGAAGAAAGATCAGAGAAAAGCAGTGTTCCTGGCTTTGAAGATGGAAGGCGGCCATGAGCCAAGGAAATGTGGACGGCCTCTAGGAGTTGGAAAAACAAAGAAATTCATTCTCTTCCATACACTCCTGAGAGGAATGCAGCACAGCTAGCACTTTGATAAGCCCAGTGAAGCCCTTTAGGCTTCACACTCACAGAACTGTATAAATTTGTGGTGTTTTAAGTCACTAAGTTTTCAGTAATTTGTTATGGCGCCAGTCAAAAACTCGTACATGTGTGCTATACATTTTTTTCCCCATTTGTTGCTTTTTCTTTTTACTTTAATGTTTATGTGTTTTTTCTATGGGGGAATGTGTTTTATATAGTTGAATTTACCCTTTTATTTATTTATTTATTTTTATTTGAATTTTTTTTTTGTGAGGAAGATTGGCCCTGAGCTAACATCTGTGCCAATCTTCCTTTCTTTTATGTGGGGTGCTGCCACAGCATGGCTTAAAGGTAGTGGTGCTAGATCTGCACCCAGGACCTGAACCTGCCAACCCTGGTCCGCTGAACCAGAGTGCGTGGACTTAACCACCATACCACCCGGCCCGCCACATTATCCTTTTATTTTTTAATGGCCTCCAGATCTTAGACCTTTCCTATTACAAGATTATTTAAAATTTTACCGTATTTTCTTCTAATGCTTTTTCTCATGATGAGCTCTAGTATTATTGTTGGTTCCTTGTCTTCTACGTTCTGGTCTCTTATTGACAGTGAGTACTTATATTTATAGTTCAGCTATTCTGACATAGAGCTAGAGAATTTCGAAAGATGAAATCATAGCATCAGTGCTGGTAATTCGGATGTCAGAGGAGATGGACGGTAGTGATGCCAGAAGGCAGGAGACATACAAAGTTAGAATTTTGTACTCCTTTAGCAGATTGCTTTTATATCCTCAAGAAGGTTTTCTCTCATCTTTTGTCTTTTGTCTCATCGATTGCTTTTGTAACAAATTGCTACAGATTTAGTGGCTTAAAATAACACAGATTTATTATGTTGTAGTCTGGAGGTCAGAAGTCCAAGTGCATCTCACTGGGCTGAAATCAAGGTATCGGAAGGGCTGCATTCCTTCTGGAGGATCTAGGGAAGAATCCCTTTCCGTGCCTTTTCCAGCTTCTGTAGAGGCCTGCATTCCTTGGCTCATGACCCCTCTTTCCATCTTCAAAGCCAAGAAGTGTAGTATCTTCAAATCTCTCTGATTCTGACCTCTTCTTCCTCCCTCTTCTACTTTAATTCATCTTATATTGGTCTCATTTTCATTTTCTGAATATGAGTTAACATATTTTCTTCCCTTGGAACCATAATAATTTTATGGTTTACTTAAGAGAGGATGATGTAACTTAAGCAGCTTTCAGGTAACTCATTTGCAAGGAAATAACATCTTGATAAATTTTTAAATTGTAGGATCTGAAAATCTATTGCAGAGCGACTTTTCCCTTTAGACCAAATATTCTTAATCTCAGGTTTGTGAACTTCTTAGCAGGGACTGCGAATCCCAAAATTGTATTTAAATGTGGTTTTTAGCCATATATGTATTTTCTTCAGGGGAGATAATCTGTAGTGTTAATTACACTTTAAATAGCATCAGTGATTACCCTGGCCCCCCAATTTAAGAACCATTACCATGCAAAACAAACAAAATGACTTGTACAGCTCTGACTTTTCCTCAGTTCTGTTTCCTAAATTTATATACATTTCTAATTACCTGTTGGTCATTTATAATGTTGTAGCTGACTGTTCTTTGACTTAGCATTTCAAAATACTTTCCTTAGTCTTTCTCTCCTTTTCTCTTTGTTCCTCTCTTTCTCTCTGCCATCTCATACCATCCCACCTCTGGACTCCATGCTGAGAGCACTTTGGTTCCAAGGTCTTAAGTATTTATTTGTGATTTTTCTCTTTTAGCTTTCTGCTGGAGATTGCTAATTATGCCCTTGTATCTTACCGTCTTTTCTTTAGTAATTGTGTCCCCAGTTTTTAGATGGGCACATGGTCACATGGAAATATAGACTATATTTCCTAGCTTCCCTTATAGATAGGTGTGGTACTGTGACAATGTGATATAAACAGAAGTGTCTGTATAAATATCTGTATTTATTAAGATATTTTATTATGTAAAATTTGTTATAATAACTTCCTAAGTAATCTCTCTGTCCACAGTCTCTCCTTATAAATTTTTCTGTACTTTCAAGCTATGTAAATCTTTTATTAAACACCTTTTGGTAGGAAACTTTAGATAAGGGCATAATTGACGTATATTGGCAACATCATTGTAATAATTTGGCGGTTTTTTAATGAAAATATAATTGAGCAGTGTTTGAGGTAAAGTTTAATATCAGTGAAGTAAAAAAAAAAGAGAGACATCTGGAAGTTTTAAAGCATGGCAGGGTAGGAAGGTTTAGAAGTTGGGTTAAGCTTAGGAATGGGATGAGGAAGTTTTCTGGTAGAAATCCATGCTAGAACAGGTGGGCCCTAGATACAAAGAGATGCTAATGAAGGTAGGCCTCAATTCACTGACACTGTGCAGCAGCTGTGAAGACCTGGTTGCTGTGCCCAGGGGAAAAGAGAATCATACGTAGCTGAGAAGCAAAGACCAAATTGGATTTAACTTCCTGGTAATGGAAAAGGGTTAGTGTGTGCTGTAATTCAGTAAATGCATGAATACTTGCTCTGCCAGATATGGGTGATTTTAGGGACTTTCTTACTTTCACAGAAAGTAGAGCATTCTGTTTGCTTCCTCTTAAGTCACTTTTATCTAAGGAGGGGATGACAAGTACAAATTTTATTATGCTACAAGGCAGAGTATGACAAAGTTTGTAAGAGCTCCTGTTAGTATTTGGGAGTGGGTGAATGTTTTCAACAAAGGAGTTACTGCTTTTATTTGGAAAAGAAGACATTTGAAGGTAAGGGGCTTATGAGATTAAAAGCACAGGCGAAAAGATTAACTTTGGCAACAAGGAAGGTCTGTCAAAAACAAGCCAAACATTTATTGAACAACTTGAAAAGTTTTCTGGTAGGTGTTTTAGTCTTAGGTCTTGAAGTTGAAAGCTGAGTTGTTGAATTATAAACGAATGAAGGCTATGGTAGGGAGAATACACATAAGCTTCTGAAATACTTTAAAGCTTGAAGGATCAACTAGAATAGATAAGGGAAATAGTTATATATTTGGTATAGTTGAAAACATGAGATTCAAAAAAAAATTTCCATAAATTACTTGCCAGCTTTAAAACCTCTTTTGTTGTATTAAGGTGAACAATGAATTGGGCAACCCTACTCTTCCAGTAAGGAAATCTTTGTTTTAGTTATTTTCCTAGAAAGGACAACAAATCTTTCTAGGTGGCACTTTTTATAAAAAAAACTTTTTTAAAAGTATTTACTACTGCTACTTAAGTACTACATAGTAGTACTCAAAAAGAGTACTACTTTTTATAAAGTAGAAAAAAAGAAATTGGGATAGTGAGGGTAATTATGTTGGGGATACCTTTGTTTAGAAATATTCGTACACTTAAAAACAACATTTTAAAATTTTTATAGTATCTTGAGTAGAGCCAAGTTATAGATAAAATGTGAATTCTTAATTTATTTAAGTTTCTTTTAATTTATAGATATTATAAAATAATAACTTTTGAAGAAACTGAGAAATGAAGGGAAAATGCCTAATTTCACCATCCTAAAGTAACCACTAGAGTTTTATAGTTTTTAGTAATCTTACTTATGCACAGATTTATATTTTTAAAATATAAAATATGCCTAAGAAGGATTATACAAATTGTAAAGGAGAATTAGTAAGATTCAAAGATGATAAAAATAAGAGTCTGTGCCCTAACAAGGATAACTATTCTCACCCTCTGAAGTCAAAGTACACCCTGAGCTTCTGAACTGAGTCACTTTACTCCTGAGTCCTCCAAGTCTTGTAGAATCTAGTATAAAATTCTTAAATTTCCCAATTTACTATATAAGTAGAAGAGAAGGAAGAGTCAGGATTCTGTCATAAAATAAACACTTTTAAATGATTATTGGGAACTTGAATTTTGGTTCTGACCTAAGTTCTACTTTGTGACTCTGTATCTTCACTGAACTTCAAATTTATTGAGCTTTAAATGCATGAGTTCAGTTCACACATATTTAATCTGAACCTAATCTATCTAAGTTATGTGCTATGCCTCTTGGGATATCCTTAGACTTAAATTCTTGATAAACCAAAGGACCTTTGTCTAGTATTGATTCTGTCCCTCCAAGCTGGTTCCCAGTGTAATAATTTTCTCTGGCTTCTTGGGATGCATGTCATGTTTATTTATAGTAGAGGTACTTATTCCAGCCCATCCTGGAGTATTCCAATTTGATATCTGTGTCAGCCCAGCGTTGATGTACTCACACCTCCTCTGGCCAGTTCTCTGAGTTGAAGTTTGGTAAGAACTGGGCTCAGACAGGAATCAGAGCCTCTGAATAACTGAATAATAAAAAGCTTAGACACAATGGTAGCCTATGAAGCTAAAGACTTTCAGAGCTTCGGTATAGAGAATTCTTTTGACCCCAGTAAAAGAGAATTATGGTTGACTAGGTAAATTTTATTTTTTCCCAGGCCCTACTTGGGTTTGAATTACCAGGATGACAGCTAGTTCAATTTTAAATTCTTTGTTTTAGTAATAATTAATACTTATATAGTGTTTGTTATGTGTCAGGCATTATTTACATTTGTTAAATGTGGGTTCTTTAACTTTCTCAAGGACACATAGCTAGTAAGTTGCTGAGCCAGGATCTAACTTAGGAAAATTTGACTTTAGACTCCTTGCTCAACCACGACACAGTGCAGCTTCAAAAGTGTACAGCTCTCTGACAAAAGACTTGTGTCAAGAATATATGAAGAACTTCTAAAAAGCAATAATAAAAGACACATAATAAAAAATGATCAAAAGACTTAAAAAGAAGGCATGCAAGTGGCCAATAAGCAGTGAAAAGATGCTCAACGTAATGAGTCATTGGGGAAATGGATATTAAAGCCCCAGTGGGTTACCATTACATCCTCACTACAATAAGTAAAATTTAGAAGTCTGAAAACACCAAATGTTGGCAAGGATGTGGAGCCATTGAAATTATCATACATTATTGATAGGAGTGTATAATGGTACAACCGCTTTGGAAAACAGTTTGTTAGTTTTTTATGTAGTTAAATATACTACCCTATAACCCATTGATTCCGTTCCTAGGTAATTATCTAAGAGAAATGAAAACGTATGTGTACTAAAAGACTTGCACAAGAATGTTTATAACAGCTTTATTCATAATAGTCAACAACTGGGAACAATCTAAATACCTATCAGCGTAAGAAAGAACAAATGAATGGTGACCTGTTTATTCAGTGAGTGAACTACTAACACTATAGAGTGAAAGAAGTCAGACCAACAGGGTACAAGTGGTGATTCTCTTTGATTCCATTTACTGGAGGCCCATAAGAGACAAAACTCACTCACTCGTTAGAAATCAGAGCAGTGGTTACCCAACTGTTGGAAAGGAGCCTTAAGGGAACTTTCTGAAGTCATGAAAATATTCTGTATCTTGATTATCATGTTGATTACAGATGTGTACATTTGTGAGACTTTGTTGTTGTATTTAAGATCAATATGTGATGTTATGTGTAAAGTATGCCTCAAAATAAAAAATAAAGTAAAACAAAAAAAAGCAAGGAGGAGATTTCAGACAAGCACTGACAGTAGAAATGACAGCTGGCAACCTAACACTTAGAACATGCAGAGACGCTAAGCACAGAACTGTTACATAGAACCTCAGTTGATACTCATAATAACCAAGACAAGCTTAGGTTATATTCAGTATAGTTTTCTAAGAAGTCAGTAAGGTATATTACTTTTAGAAAGGATTTCACTAATAATTATTATATTAAAAGTTTTAGAATCAAATGCTTGCATGTTATCTAGAACATTAGTATAATGAAACATTTCTTAGATTTTATGCAGAGTAATTTTGGCTAACATTGGGAAATTATTCTGAATGTAACTACAGTCTAGTCTCTCCTAAGAACAGAGTCTACCAAAAATAAAGCATGAAAAGTTTCTGTAGACCAATTTGCTTGATAAGTTTTTGAAACAATATTTATCTTTATATGATTTATGTCATTTAGATTCCCAGTTGTTAGAAGAAATGGAAAATGTGAGATCTGAGCTAACCATGTTTGTTTCAACATTTTATTTATACTATATTCCAGAAATGTTAGAAACTTAGTGATGTCACAATTAAGTGTGCTCAAATACAGCAGTAATTTGTCCTGGTTACATTGCAGCAGGTGGACGTACATAGATGAGTTTGATAGTGGCCTATGTAGTTTGACAGTGCTTGTCTCTGGGGTCCTTCATAACTTGTTCCATGACAGTCAGATGTGCTTGAACTACTCAAATGATGAATTGAAATGAGAGATCTGTAGTCTTTTATTTTGAGGTTAGTCTTCAAAATGAAGGTTAACCTTTTAAGTTAGTTTGTGGTTTTTTACCTCTTTTAAGTAGGTTACTTTCTGTGAACTATCATGGAAGCAGTAAACACTCTGTTTAGTTACCACACATTAACTAATGTGGTCTTTGGTTTCTCAAACAAGACTGACAGCTTGACTGTTCTTTGTTTATGGAAAAGCTAATTTCTAATCTTTGCATCTATTTTAGTAATAGTTATGCACGAGTGCGAGCTGTGGTGATGACCCGGGATGACTCAAGTGGCGGATGGTTACCACTTGGAGGGAGTGGACTAAGCTGCGTCACTGTCTTCAAAGTCCCTCACCAGGAAGAGAATGGCTGTGCTGACTTTTTTATCCGTGGAGAGCGACTCAGGGACAAAATGGTAAAAATAATGCATCTATTGCTGTAATTTTAAGATTCTCTAGAATAAACTGTCTATTTAAAATTATGATTAATGCACCATTATGAGAATTACTTTTGCCCAGGATAAATGATTATATTTTCTGTAGTTTGTTTAGTGTTAAAGATAGTGAAATGTGCCTGTTTCTTTGCAATTGGGACTAATATTAATGTACACATGTTAGAGGGGAGCTGCGTTTCTGATTAGGTTTAATACAAGAACATTCATGAATAGTCCCTCTAGTTATTAAACCAGGTGCACCCTGCCTCCCCTTCTCCTCGTTATCCCCTAGACTGGAGATTGGCAAAGTATGGTCCACAGGCCAAATCCAGACCTGACACATGTTTTTGTATGGCCTATGAGTTAAGAATGGTTTTTACGTTTTTAAATGATTGAAAAAAGTCAAGAGTAATGATTTGTGACACATGGAAATTTAATGAAATTTAAATTTCTTTGTCCATTAAATGAAGTTTTGTTGGAACATAGCAAAGCTCATTCATTTACGTTTTGTCTATGGCTGCTGTCACCCTACAATAACAGAGTTGAATAGTTGCCACAGACACTGTAAATATCTGGCCCCTTACAGAAAAATTTTGCTGGCCCCTGCCCTAGATTCTTGTGTTCTCAGATTTCTTATTTCATTCCCTATTAGTCTAGTTATTCTAGACTCATAAGACTACCTGGTGGCCAACCTAATTTTAACACTGCTATCTTCCACTCCAACAAGTGTTTCCTTACATCTCTGTATTTTAAAATTTGAACCTAACCTTTGATAATGTTAGATATTTACTCTTTTAATCCGTGTGTAAAGCTCTTCTTCTTTACTTTGTTTGTAAGCCAAAAAACAACTCTAATCATATCTGAAAAGCTGAGTAATGTTAGTGTCATTCCTGCATCAAGCAAAAGGAGAGCATGCACTTAGAAGCAAAATGAGAACAGAGTGCCAAAAACTTCTAAGACTCTTGAGAATAACTAGAATTCCTTTTAAATATATATTTGTGGATAGTCTGTGAGCCCACGTTGCATCTATAATCTTACTTCTATTGAAAATGTATTTTAAGTTCCAAATAATTCTTTCATATATGAACATTTTGAATAAGCCTACTTTCAGTTTGGGTTCTTGGTTTCTGGGTATTTTTCACTAAATTATTTCAGTAAGTTAGAAAGTAGTCTTATTTGTCTGTGCCCCGGTTTCTGCCTCAGTTAAATGGAGACTTAGCCTCTATCATCTTGAAAGCCTTCCAACTCTAGTTTTGTGTAAGTTTATGGCTCACTCGTCACTATGTATCTCAATTAACCAAAGTGTGGTTTTAGGATTGTTGGAAACCCTACTTTGAAGTCAGACATGTGTATAATAAGTTAAACACGTCATCTCTGAAAGTTTAAATATTTAAAGATGGTTCTTGCCATGAGTAAGATGGTGCCTGGCATATACGGATGCTTATTTGAAATAAGGTTTGTAGACTTCTAAGAAAGAGCTTATGGTGATCTGTTCTACTGGTAGTGTTTTAAAAGTAATGCTTTAAAGAGTGTTTGTAAGTCAGAATACTGGTAACAGTAGTGAAGAAGAAAGGTGGCTTTTCCCAAGGGTGAAAGAAGCACTTTGGTAGAAGACTTTTCCAGCCTTTAATTTCTGATTACTTGTACTAAAAATGTCTTGTTAAACTTCCCAAAGAGTTATGTTTCACTCCCTTTTTATAAGAGGCACAAATAAAGAGCAGACTGACCAGGATTTTTTCAGGAAGGCAGTATTTTGTGTGATTGGGTCAGTTCATTCATTCATTGGTTCATTCAGAGTGATCAGAAATTATTTCCTCTGATGCTTACCTGTAACCTGCTTGTTTTTATGATGCTTCTGAAGGTAGGGTTTATTTCCCAGGTTGCCCTTCTGATACTCTAAATTAGAGCTTCCCAAGCTGTGTGCTGTGAATACGTCTTAAGTGGCTGAACCTGCAGGCTGGTTGCCTCTCAACACTAGCAGCTCCTCCTCTTTCTGGTTGCCTTATAAATGCTTTTTCTAAGTGTGTCTGAGGAAAAAGTTGGAAAGCTCTGCAATACATAATTGCCTTTCATACTTTCTTTTTTCCCTGCTTTATCTCCCCAAACTCCCCCGTCCATAGTTGTATATCTTAGTTGCAGGTCCTTCTAGTTGTGGGATGTGGGACGCCACCTCAATGTGGCCTGACCAGCGGTGCCATGTCCACGCCCAGGGTCTGAACCCTGGGCCGCGGCGGCGGAGCGCGCGAACTTAACCCCTCGGCCACAGAGCCGGCCCTGGCTTTCATACTTTCTTGATGGTTGAGAAGGAATTCAAAAGAAACACCAGACGTTGGTGTTGTAGCCCAAGATAATGGAAGTACTGCCTCTCTCCCAGACATGAGGGGATGGATGGAGTGGTCTTTAACAAGGATAGATTCTCAGAACCACTTTTCTTCATCTGTGTGAATTGCATCCTTCATTTCCTGATAAATCTTTATATCCTTGATTTTTTTCCCTTTAATTCTTTAATAGAAGTTAGTGTTATCTTGGATCACATTTTTTTTTTACATGCTAATTAAAATTTAACTGTTAATTTGTATAGATAATCTTCATGATAGAGCTCCACATTCCCCGTGGTAGAAACTTTCTCCTTTGCATTTTTCCTTAGATACAGTGGCTCTTCTCTGTTTGTATAACACTTCTATTTTATGGGCAAACATTTTACCAAAGTGTTTACCGTATATATAGGTTATATTATTTGACCATTTTCAGCTAAATTGTATGGGATATCTAAATTTAAAACACTGAATTATAATACACCTTTACAGACTTTATAAGTACCTGAGTAAATTGTCAATAATGACATTAAAATTTTGCTAAAAGATTTACTCAACAGTTTTTAATTACAATCAGGGATCTAAAATAGCTATTTTTAAGTTTATGTTGTAGACAAAATACTGCAAATTTACTAATTTAATTAAAATTACCATGCTTTTTAAAGCACATTATGTACTAAGAGATGACAAAAAATGGAGTAGGCTACCTAGAAAGATACAGATCCTACTGTATCTTTACAACAACTGGATTACTTAAGACCGTCTGTGAAAACAAGAAAAAAATGCTGCGCTGTTATAAGATAGATGTGATTGTAAACTTAAGAGTGAAAAAGGTAATATTGAAATGAAGAAAGGAAAAACAAACATTTCAAGTTTAGAGACTTGCCAAAGAGAGTTAAGGAATTTTTTTTGCAGATTAATAAGTGATTAGATTGTGGATAAAAAGTGGTTTATAAAAATTAAAATACCTATAAGGTAATAGTTGTGTTATTTTAAAAGGCAAATGGGGTTTTTAAATGGGGTTTCTTTCCTTATGTTAGAGACTAGAACAAGTTTAGAGTATTTGTTTTCTAGGAAGGATGTAAAGTAATTATAAGATAGCAATAGCTGTATTAAAAATGAGACCTTCTTTCTATAGTGGGAAACCTTAAAGACCAGGGAAGCATCTTTCTGCCTTGGATTGCTTTGAAAAAGTGCCAAACAGCAATTTCCCATTGTGCCTCTGTGAATTATTTCATTTGTGAAACCTCAGTCCTTCTGCAGGACTCTTCCTCCACTAAAAACCAATTGCATTAACTAGCTTGTCCCTTAGGATTCAGCAGCTCTGTCACTTGAAAGATAGTAGTTCTCATGTTCACCATAATATCACAGAGTTAGGGAAAAAAGTGGGAGTGGGAGTAGAGCTGGTGTCAGCATTTTTGTGTTTTTTATTCCCCTGCAGAGTATTACTCTATGACCCACTTATATGAATCCCTTTATTGACACGGTACCATTCAGATCAGCATCCTCTAGCTTTCATTTTTTGTTTAGTGACCTTCGCAATTCCTTCCTATAGCCAAGTTTTCCCCATCTGAGCCTCATCATCGTTCTTGGCTACTTTTCTTTGCACTGTCCTGACCTCCTGGTCTTCGTTTCAGCGGGCTGCTTTCCTGAGTCTGGTTGTTACCCAGAACTATTCCATTTGAGGAATTTTACAATTTCTTGTCATTTCTATTTTATTCCCCTTTTCTTGCTCTGCATTTTCATGCTTACTTTATTACTTTTTGCCACTATTTCCACCCAATTTCACTAGATTTCTTCTGGCTTCAGTATCTTTTTTATTATTTTCTTTTTTAATCCAGTCTAAGTTTTTCTTGTCAATCATTTAAACCACTCTATCATTTGTATTTCAGTAAACAATATGTTGCTGAGTTTTTTACCTTTCCTCGCACTAAGGGAACTTCATTGAATCTTATTAAAAGAGAATATTTTCTTTTTACAAGTGAGTCTTTCATGCAATAAATATTTACTGAACAGTTACTGTGTGCTAGACACTGTTCTAGGCACTGGGGATATTTAAATGAACAAAGACGGAAATCTCAGTTCTTAAGGAAATAATATTTTCTGGTGAGGGACTAAGAAATACCACAACAAATAAGTAAGTAAAATGAGTTATATGCTAGACAGTCCCAGCTGCTAAGGGGAAAAACAAATCAGAGAAAAGAAGTATAGGGATTGTTTTATGGGGAGAGTGGATAGAATTTTAGATAGAATAACCAAGAAAGGGCTTACTGAGAAGGTAGGTGTTAACATTTGAGTAGAGATTTCTAGTTATGAATAAGGCATTATATTCTAGTTTATATGTTCAGATTTTCAAATCTTGAGTAAAGTAGAAAACTGTATTGCTGGTTAAGTTCTTCTGCTATACTATATAACATCTTGGACTTCTTGTGGATTTGGTGAATGGTGTCAAACTGTGCATCAATAGTAGTCATAAGCCTAGCTATTTGTGATTCCTCCATTTATTCAAAGAAGTCTTATTTAATCTTGATTCTGTTTCATCCTTTTCATCTCTGCCCCTCTCTCATCTTGCCTGTATTAATGCAGATGAGGCTTATAATATTTTTTCATGGCCTAGTTTTACTTATTCTCTCTAGCTTCTATATTGCTTACCATACTGAACTTTCTAAAGCTTGAGTCTAATATTTCTTTAATAGTTCCCCAAGATTTCCTAGAGACAACTCCATCTCCTTATCTCAACACAAAAACTTTTATAATCCATCTGCCTGTTTCCCAAAGGCAATCACTTCCGTGTTGCTGCCTTACTGAGTTCAACTCATGGTTCACCAGAAACATGCATTGCTTAGGGCAATGCCCTCCCCTCTTTTACATTAACTAAGAAACTATAAAGATAGCATTTTAAGAATTTATGTGGAATAGAGAATGTAGACAGCTTACTGAGGAAATGATAATGGCAGGAACAGTTTCTTTTATATTGTCATGGTAGGTCACAGATGGAAAAAATAGGAAAATTGAATTAGAGAAAGCACCTGGGGCAAACCAGTTTTGCTGTGAAGGACTGGAATTGGAAGAAATGCTAATAATAATTACCTTCATCTAATTCAAAACTTACTTGTTCATTTTAGGGTCAATCCATTTAAAAGATAATAAATTCAACTATTAATAATTTTTCTCTACAGCCATGAATTTTGTGACTTTCTCCCAGCAGTTGTTTTACAGCAGTTAATTCTGAATATTGCCAGTATTCCCTGAAGAGAAAAAACCCTGCCTCTTAGCGTTTCTATTCTCATTCGTTTGGAGCCACGTGATAGCTGTTTCCTGAAAATTAAGATTTAGAATGTGTCCCATATTATCTTCCTGGCTACTTTTATTTCCTCTTTTCAGAAAACTTCAGCTTAACACTTACTTCAGCACTCTCTTTACTGACTACACTATATTTCCTCTTTATTATTGAATTGTTTATTTTAGGCTAACATCACTCCGTTCTTTCGTCATTGATTTATCCTGGTTGATCTAGTCTATCAGGCTCCTCAGGATTGTCTTGGCTTCATCTTTCTCTTTTATACCTGATTGTGATATATTTCGTAATATTTCCATTACATCCCAAGTGCTATTAAACTGTTATAACAGTTAATAGCCTCCCTAATAGCTAAATTAAAGTCTAAATTCTGTTCTCAAATTACTGACCTTAGCTGTTAGCTTTCTAAATGTTTCCTCACTGCTTTTGCTCTATTAGAATCTAAATTATAATCTGAATGTAGCATGCTTTTAATTGATTGGTTGACTAATATTGTTTTAATTAATCAACAGCTGTTTGAGCCTTCCATGTGCTAGACTTTTTTTGTTTTTTTGTTTTTTTTTTTAAGTTTAAGGTGTACAGTACGATGGTTTGATTTAGTCTTGCATTCCTCTACTCGGGCTGCCATAACAAAATACCGTAGACTGCCTGGCTTCAGCAGCAGAAAGTGATTTTCTCACAGTACTGGAGGCTGGGAAGTCCAAGTTCTGGGTGCCAGCTGATTCAGTTTCTGGTATGAGCTCTCTTCCTAGTTTCAGAAGGAATAGAATTCAATCCATACCACTTTCTATTCAATTCTACTGATTTGTTGATTCTTGTGTAAATAATATACTTTTACAGTTATTTTATTTAGAGTTTAATATCTGCTAATACTGGTTTTTCCCTTGTTAGTCTTCTTTATCCTTTTTTTATATATTTCTGCCCATTCTTTCAGAACCCTATACAATTGACCATTTTTTTCATATAGGTGTATTTGTTTATGTTTCTTCCTAGGCACATAAAAATTTTCATGACTTGTAAATGATTTTTTCCCCTCATTTATGGTGTCTTTTAAAGCTCATTCATGCAACTTATCTTCTTTTTGTGTAGCACTAGCCAGAACGCAGAATAACATTAGATGATGTTGGTGATAATTTTGGCTTCTTTGTGAATTTAATGGAATTTCTAGTGTTGCACCGATAAGTATGGTGCTAACTGTTGTTTGGACATGTCCTTAATGTCTCGTAGGTCCCCACCACCATAATTTGATACTGATTTTTCTGAAATCTGGTGTTGCAAATGTTCCATAGACTTTTGTAATCTGATATTTTTATTGAGGTAATTGTAGATTATTAATTGCTGTTGTAAGGAATAATATACAGATTCTGTTACCTTTTACCCAACATTTTGCAATGATACAGTATATCACCACCAAACTATGTATTCACATTGATACAATTCATCATATTCAGATTTTCCCAGTTGTACTCATTTGGGTTTGTATTTAGGTCTATACAATTTCACCACATGTATCCACTACCACAGAAAAGATACAAAATAGTTCAATCACCATAAGAATTCTCCCTCCTGTTACTCTTTTATAACCACAGCTACTTCCCTCTTGGCCTGGCAGTCACTCTTCTGTTCTCCATTTCGATAATTTTGTCCTTTCAAAAATGTTATAAATGAAATCACAAATATGTAACCCTTCAGAATTGGCTTTTTTCATTCAACATAGTTCCCTGAGGGTTCATCCAAGTTGTTGAGTGTATCAATAGTTTGTTCCTTTTTATTGTTAAGTAGTATTCCATGGTATCTTTGTATCAAGGTTTGTTTCACCACTGACTCATTGAAGGACATCTAGGCTGTTTGCAGTTTTAGGCTATTGCAGATAAAACTGCTATGAACATTCATGTACGAGTTTTTCTGTGAATGTACTTTTTGTTTGTCTGGCGTAAATGACCAAGACTAAACTTGCTGGGTTGTATGGTAGCTTCATATTTAGTTTTATAAGAAACTGCCAAAGTTTTTCCCAGAGTGGCTATACAATATTACGTCTCCACCAGCCATATATGAGCAATCCATTTTCTAAGCGTTCTCACCAGTATTTTGGGTAGTCACTGTTTTTTTTTTTTTGGTCATTCTGATAGGTGTGTAATTGTAGCTCATTGTGGTTTTAGTTTGCATTTCCCTAATGGCTAATCATGTTGAACAACTCTTCATGTGCTTATTTGTACCTTCTTTGGTGAAATCTCTCTTCATGTCCTTTGCCTATTTTCTCACTGGATTGTTTGGTTTTTTTGACTTTGAGTTTTGAGAGTTCTTTATATGTTCTAGATACTTAGTATTTTGTCGGGATCTTTTTGTCTTTTCCACAGGGTCTTTTGTAGAGCAAAGTCTTAAATTTTGATGAAGTTCAGTTTATCAATTTTTCCTTTCATGGATGATGATTTTGGTGTCGTGTCCAAGAACTCTCTGCTTTGCCCTCAGTCCTGAAGATTTGTCCTGGGTTTTTTCCCTGGATGTTTTATAGTTTCACATTTTATATTTAAGTCCCTGGTCCCTTTTGAGTTAATTTTTATATAAGTTGTGATATTTAGGTCAAGGTTCATTTATTTCGCCTATGCATATCCAGTTTTTTCAGTACTGTGTGTGGGAAAGATTATCCTTCCTCCCTTAGATGACTTATATACTTGTTAAAAATCAGTTGGGCATTTTTGTGTATGTTCTCCGTTTTGTTCCATTTCTCTTTTGTTTATCCCTTCATAAGTATCACACACTGTATTACTGTAGCTATATTGTAAGCCCTGATACTGGGTAGAGACATTTCTCCCATTGTGTTCTTCTGTCTCAAGATTATTTTAGCTGTTCTAGGGTCTGTGCCTTTCCAGATCAATGTTAGAATGATCTTGTCTATGTCTGCAAAAATCCTTGCTGAGATTTTGATAGTAACTTTGTTAAACCTGTGGGTCAATTTAGGGAGAATTGACATCTTTACTGTGTGACTCTTCCAATCCATGATGTGGTATGTCTCTGGTTAGGTGGTCTTTGAATTCTTTCATTAGCATTTTGTGATTTTCAGCATATAGATCCTATATGTGTTTTAAGAATATACCTGAATGTTTCATTTTTCTTGGAGCAGTTGTAAACCTTATTGTGTTTATAATTTAGTACATGCTCATTGTATGTGTATAGAAATGTGATTAATTTTTGTGTGTTGATCTTGTATCCTGTTACCTTACTGAATTATGAGGGTTTTTTGTAGACTCTGGGATTTTTTAACATAGACAATCATGTACCTACAAATACAAACAGTTTTGTTTCTTCCTTTTCAGTCTGTATGCCTTTTATTTCTTTTTCTTCCATTATTACAATGACTAGAATTTCCAGTTCTGTGTTGAAAAGAGTGGTAATAGTGGACATCCTTGCCTTGCTCAGATCTTAGTAGAAACACGTTGTCTTTCATCCTTGAATATGATGTTAGCTATAGGGTTTTTTTTTTTTATAGATGATCTTTACTGAGTTGAGATAATTCTCTGTTCCTAACTTGCTGATAATTTTTATCATGAATGGGTGTTGGAATTTGCCAAATACTTTTTCTGTGTCACTTGATATAATTGCATCTTCAGCTTATTGTTGTGGTACATTACATTGATTGCTTTTTGAATGATGACCCAGCTTGTGTACCTGGAATAAATTCCACTTGGTCATGGTCTATAATCTTTTTATATATTGTTGGATTTGATTTGCTGCTATTTTGTTGAGGAATTTTGTGTTTAAGTTCATGAGAGATATTGGTTTGTCGTTTTCTTTTTTGGTACTACCTTTGTCTGATATTGGCATCAAAGTAACACTCACATCATAAAATGAATTGGGAGGTGTTCTCTCCTCTTCTGTTTTCTAGAAGAGATTGTGTAAAATGATGTTAGTTTCTCTTTAAATATTTGGTGGACTTCTCCAGTGAAACCATCTCAGTGTAGAGGGATCTCTTTTTGAGAGTTCCTAAGTTACAAATTCAATTTTTTAATGGTTATAGGACTATTTAGGTTAACTGTTTTATCTTTGGTTGATGATAAAACCAAAGCTCTTGGTTGAGTTTTGATATATACAATTTTCAAAGAATTGGCCCATATCTTCTTCCAGGTTGTCTAACTTATGAGTATAAAGTTGCTCTTAGTATCTCAATTATTCTTTTAAAGGCTATGGGATCTTTAGCAGTAATCCCCTGTTTTATTCCTGAAATTGGTGATTTGTATTTTCGTTTTTTATTTGCCAATCTTGCTACAGCTTTATCGATTTTATTGGTTATTTTTAAACCAGATTTTTTCATTGATTTTTTTTCTCCTCTATTTTCAATTTTATTGACTTTTGTTTTTTGTTATTTTCTTCCTTCTGCTTGCTTTGGGGTTATTTTGCTCTTCTTTTTCTAGTATCTTGAGGTAGGAACTTGAATTATTGCTTTGAGCCTGTTCCTCATTCCAACATCCATACCCTTTGAAAGGATTCAGTTCACCGTAATAGAAAGGTTTGAATTTATAAAGTTTAATCTTTAGTATATTCTTTTTTTTTGTCTACTTCAACTCAAAGGCTGAAGATCTCCAACTATCATGTTTTTGGATATTCTTGTGTTTCCGAAATGTTTTTGTGTTATATAGATATTACTGTATGAATCGCTTAATAAAGGTTCATGTCTGTTAAATCCTTAGATCATTAACATTGATTCCATCAGAATTGTATGGGCCCCTCTCCAAGTTATGCAGATCCTGTTGAGGGAGAAGAGAATTGTTTAAGCTTGTTTAGTTTAATTCTGGCAGTTCAGAGGTCCCTCAGCCAGTAGGGTTTTGGGAAGGAGACAAGTAAAGAAGCTTGGGAGTATTTTGTGTGCCCAGTAATTTTGTGATCTTTAGTGTGGCTACTCAGAGTTAGTCAGGGCAGTGTCCTAATTAGAATTCAATTGTGACAGTTCCCTCCCCTCTTTGCTGGTAGTAATCACCCCTAAATTCTCTACAGAGGGTGGCCTTCTTGCTTGTGGCTCCTAGTACTTGACCTGTTTCCCAGAGGCACTGTTCGAATCCCAGTGGATCTCACCTCCCGTTCCCTCATCCCCTCTCCGTCTTATTTTCTAGTGATTCACTTTCTTTAATGGTTTCAGGTCTCTAAGGGTTTTCTAATTTTTTTCAATCAGTTTTGGTAAATTATAGTTTTTCTAGGAAATCAACTATTTCACTTAGGTTTTCAAATTTGCGTCATAAAACCTTACATTGTATTCTTTATTAGTTTCTAAATCTTTGCTGTACCTTCAGTTTTGTTCCCCTTTTCATTCTAATATTGTTTGTTTGTACTTTTGGGCCTTTTTTATTTGTTCATTTCACTGGTCTTTGCAAACAATCAACTTTTAGCTTTTAATTTTTAATTAAACTTTTAATTAAATTTTAATAGTTCAAGAACTCTTATACATCTTTTACTCAGTTTCACTAGTTTTTAACTTTTGCCATGTTAGTTTTGTTCTCTCTCTCCCTCCCCCAGTACACACACACACACTCTTACTTGTTTTTGAACTACAGTCACACACTGCTTAAAGAAACGGATACATTCTGAGTAATGTATTATTGTGCAAACATCATAGAGTGTACTTAGGCAAATCTAGATGGTATAGCCTACTACACACCTGGGCTATATGGTATTAATCTTATGGGACCACCATCATATATGTGGTCAGTTATTGACTGAAACAGCATTATGCGGTGCATGACTGTATTTGAAGTAAGTTGCATACATCCCAACTTTTACCCTTTACTACATCAGTGTATTTTTCCTAAGAATGAGGATATTTTCTTAGATAATCACAGTATAATTATTCTATTTAGAATACAGTACTTTAATCTACAGTTTTGTCAACTGTCCTAGAGATGTTCTTATAACATTTTTGTTCCTTCAGTACAAGATCATGTAGAATTTAGCTGTCATGTGTCTTTACTCTGCTTTATTCTGGAGCAGTTCCTCAGTCATGGACATGTTTAAAGAATGCTGACTCCCTCTCTTCTTTTTGTGGTAGCTGACTGTTGTTATGCGAAAAACATTGCCGTTGTTTCTTCTGTTACTTTAAAACATTTTTTTAAAATATTCTAAAATCCCACTCAGCTCAGAACACAGCATTAAACACAAGTTTTTCTTAATAGAAAGTTGCTAAAAATATGTATTTGATAATATAATTTCATAGAATGCCTTGGTTTCCTTTATATAAAGGATACTACTAGTTTTTATATTGTCCAGAAAACAAAAAGTCATAATATGAGAGAACTGTTTGAGATACCAGCTATTGATTTTGGTTATCAAGTAATTTAATTTGAGTTTGGAATTTTTATTTCAAAAATGAACCTTGGACTCATATTTCAGAAAATTACTAGTAAATTTTTTTTGTCTCGTTACCAACTTAGCTTACTTCTTAGATAATACTACTTGTAAACATGTAATTATCTACTTGTACGGTAGCAACTGTAATAAAGTACATAGTAGTTTGAAAGTACATATTTAATTTTACTCTGCTGTCCCAAATTATTAGTTGTTATTAGTGAAACAAAAATGCTCTTGTACCCATTTTTGGCTTGGTCTATTTTAAATGCTTCTGGCAAACAGTCCAGTAATTTTATGATGGGAGTTTTACTCTATATTTCCCAAAATAACTTGGAATATATCTTCAGAAGTTTTAGTTATTTAGTGACTGTGGCATTTCTTTTTCTTTCTTTTTGCTTCCTCTATAAAATATCCTAGAATTTCTTTCAGAAGAAGGAAAAAGGTTGGAGATTGAAATGTTTTCAGTACCTTTAGAATCCGTTAACTTAAGCTCCTCAGAGTGTAAACTCTTTGAGGTCCTGAGTACCTT
Source organism: Equus quagga (assembly GCF_021613505.1). Taxonomy (NCBI): domain Eukaryota; kingdom Metazoa; phylum Chordata; class Mammalia; order Perissodactyla; family Equidae; genus Equus; species Equus quagga. The sequence continues at coordinate 36,034,373 of NC_060268.1, forward strand.
TATTTATCATTCATACTCTCCCCCTTCCCATCCTCAGAAAAGGTCTCCCCTCATAAATGACATACCAGCCTCTCATAGCAACTGTTCTATTATGGGCTCGTGGCATCACTTGGTGACCAACATCACCATTACTACTAATATTTATTGAAAGTTTACTATGTGTCAGGCACTATTTGAGTACTCTGTATGCATTACCTCATTTAATTCTCAACCGCCAGATGGATAATGAGTGGTAGAGACGGGATGGGACCCAGCTGGTCTTAGCTGCAAAGCCCACAAGCTTAATTAATTGCTACCAAATTCCTCTCACACAGAGCTAACATTTTTCTTCTTGGGAAGTGTATGTGTCCTGTTCCTGCTCCTTCTGTTATTCATACCTTGGTGACTTTATTTTGGACACTTTTCATTCATGTAAATCTCCATTCTCATTAACCACCTTTCTTCTTCGCCTTTCTTTTTTAACTCTTAGCCTTACTCTTCCCTCTTTCGCTTCATCTATATCAGATTTCAATATATTTATGCTAACAGTAGTTTCACTTTTCTTTCTATTTAAAGTTCACCTGTTCATCTGTATTTTTTTCATAAATAACATCTATTTAGCCTTAAACAGAAGAAACTAAAAGAATAAATGTTCTTTATTGTTACCACTAGATTGAAAGACTAAGATCTTATTAAAATATTCATGGTTCCAGAAGTATTTATCTAGCCAGAAAAGAATTTTGACTTGTATGTCTTAACCAACTTAGTTGTGTTTAGATCTGTATAGGAATGCAAAGCTGTCCTACCAAATACCCTACATAGTTGTATTTTTCCTCCTTCATTATTACAGTCCCCTTCCTGAAGCTGGCTTCAGCCAGTCCCTTTGCAGCAGTTGTATTCTGCTCCAACCTGGTTAGGTCTGTTGGTATGTAAAAGTCTAAAAAAGGTTTTTTTGAGTGTAGTCAGAATAAACATTTAAGTGCTTTTGAATTTGTTGTTTCTTTTTCTAGTTTTAAAATTTTTCATATATGTTTACTTTTTCCTTTATAATAATGCTTCATTTCTAATCCCAGTATACTTGTAGATGATCAAATGTTCAGAAAGTTCTAGTACTGATTCTACAACATGACTCTTTAATTTGTTCTTCGTTGTTAATTAGCCACATTCTTAATGGGTCAGTTAAGGGTTATTGATGTCAAATTTCTTTGGCAACATATTCTTTTGTAGTTATTCTTGTTGAGCCAGTCTTACATTTAATATTCATTTTACATTTGCTGTTTACACTCTTGATGTCTTTTCTGTTTAGTAATTTAATCTATCTGTTGGGTAGGAATGAGGCCAGGCCCACTGATCTACTTTTAAATTTATCTTTACTCTAATTTATAAATGTCCTTCATGGTTATCATAGAGGTCTGATGAAATTCATGTATTTCCAGAACTCCTTAAGCCCAGAAAGAAGTATATTCAACTATTAGTTAGAATTTGTTAAAGACGTGTTTCAGGTTTAACAACTGTATATAAAATATTTGTAAGATTATATTTTTAATGGTTTCTGGCATTTACTTTTAGGATAGTCTTAGCAGAACTTACAGTTATTCATTTCATTTTGTATTCTGGGAGAGTTGTAACCGCTTCAGGCCAGTAGAGTACCTTTTAGTTTACTATATTGGTAATTAATAGATATAACTCCCTATTGGCCAGAAATAATTTATCCTGTTACTTTATTTTTCCTACAGAGCAAATAACTCACCTGGTGATGTTGGATTGATTGGTTGTAATCTCTTAGCAGAAATGTAATTGCAGTTGTCTACAGTTTGTTTGCTAATTATGCCAATCATGAATGTGGTAAACATTGAATTCTACTTCCTATATGCCCATTACTATTAGAATTACCGTGTGTGGTGGATGTGTAACCTCAATATTTACATGACTTAGGTGGAACATCTTCTTGCAAAGGTATTTGTGTGAGTCAAAGAGCTACTTCATTATCCTCCCCATTTCCTCAATGTATTTTAAAGCCCATTTTTAAAACTCACTTCTCTTTGTGTTTTGGGAGCCTCTAAAAAATAGATGCCCTTTGTGAACAAGTGGTAGAGATGAGTGTAGATCATGTTGAGATTTTATTTATCTGAGAGAAAATAGTTGGAATACAGCATTGGAAAATTTAAGATAGGGGTTAGTTCAGCAATATTTTCATGTGTTAAAAATTAATTTAGTGATATTTTCATGTAATAATAACTATAGGACCAAACTAGTTGTTTATGTCCTCCCCTTTTTTAACAATGGCAATTTAGCATCGTTTTCCAAAATGCATATTACTCTCCCACTGTTTAAGAATACAGTAAAAACGTTGCAGTAATCTATAACACCAATTTCAACTTCTTGAATTCCAGAATTTAATTTAATTATGAATTTTATTATTATTGCAAAATGGTTGTTGTGACAAATAGTAAATTTTTACAAAATGCCATGGCAAAGTGCTGGCATGTAAAAGCCCTAGATACTTGTTCATTCTTTTCTAATACATGTAGAATCATCGAAGTGTAGGAAACAAAACTCTTCAGACAGTTTCATTACTTTGTCTCTAAGCAGGCAGGACAGAATTCAGTCACCTTCTTGGTTACTTATTTCAGAATTAACAAGACTTACTACCAACAATTGTTATATTCAGTGATATCCTGGTAAAGGTTTAACAATCAGCTCTCCAACAGAGGGGAAAAAGGCAATGATTTAGAGCATTTACATACTCCCACCATAGCTGATTTCAATCAATAAGACATAGAGTTGGGAAAAAGTGAGCAGTAATACACAATTATTTTTTCTTTTGTTACCTATGCCTTTGGCATCATATCTAAGAAATCATTGCCAAATCCAATGTCGTAAAGCTTTTGTCCTATGTTTTCTTCTAAGAGGTTTATGGCTTTAGGTCTTATTTAGGTCCTTAATCTATTTTGAGTTAATTTTTGTATATAGTGTTAGGTAAGGATGCAACTTCCTTCTTTTGCACGTGGATATTCAGTTTTTCCAGTACCATTTGTTGGAAAGACTGCTCTTTCCCCCATTGAATGGTCTTGGCACTGTTTTCAAATACGTCAAGGTAGTTTCCTTATGGTTCTAGTTTGTTGAGTGTTTTTATCATAAAAAGATGTTGAATTTTGTCAAATGCTTTTCTGCATCAATTGAGATGATCACATGTTTTTTTTCATTTTGTTCATTTGGCATATTACGTTGATCAGTTTTCATCTGGTGAACCATTCTTGCAGTCCAGGAATAAATCCCATTTAGTTACAGTGTAAATAGTCCTTTTAATAGGCTGCTGAATCTGGTTTGCTAGTATTTGTTGAAGATTTTTGGATCAGTATTCACAAGGAAATTGGTCTGTACTTTTCTCGTAGTGTCTTTGTCTGGCTTTGGTATCAGGGTAATGCTGGTCTCATAGAATGAGTTAGGAAGTGTTCCCTCCTCTTCAGGTCTTTGGAAAAGTTTGAAAAGTATAGGTATAAGTCCTTTAAATGTTTGATATAATTTACCAGTGAAGCCATCAGGTCCAGGATTTTCTTTGTTTAGAGGTTTTTGATTACTGATTCAATATCCTTACTAGTTATAGATCTATTCAGATTTTTCAGATTTTCAATTTATTTCTGACTTTGGTTCCTCTTTTTTTTTTTTCCCTCCCCAAAGCCCAAGTACATAGTTGTATATCCTAGTTGTAGGTCATTCTAGTTCTTCTGTGTGGGGGATGCCACCACAGCGTGGCCTGACAAGCGGTGTGTAGGTCCCCACACGTGATCTGAACCAGCAAACCCCAGGCCACCGAAGTGGAGTGCCATGCTGAACCACTTGGGCACAGGGCGGCTCCCACTTATTTTTTAGTGTAACCATTTATAGCGGTACATTTCCCCTTTAACACCACTTTCACTGTGTCCCATAAGGTTTGGTGAGTTGTGTTTTTGTTTTCAGTCTGTAAGTATTTTATAATGTTGCTTGTGATTTCTTCTTTGATGGCTTGGTTGTTTAAAAGTGTGTTGTTTTACAAAATTTTGTGAGTTTTCCAGTTTTCCTTTTGTTATTGATTTCTAACTTCATCCCGTTGTGGTCAGAGAATATACTTTGTATGATATCTGTATTTTTGAATATATTAAGATTTAATTTTTGGCCTTTTCATATGGTGTGTCCTGAAAAATGTCCCATGTGCACTTCAGAAGAATGTGTATTCTGTTGTTGGGTAGAGTGTGTTGTAGATGTCTGTTAGGTCTAATTGGTTTATTGTGTTAAGTCCTCTATTTCTTTATTTACCTTCTGTCTGGTTGTTCTGTTGATTATTGTGAGGGGGCTTTGAATCTCCAACTATGATTGTGGATCTGTCTATTTCTCCCTTCAACTGTGCTGGGTTTTGCTTTGTATATTCTTTGATGGTCTGTCATTAGGTGCATAAATGTTTAGTGTTATATCTTCTTGCTCTGTTGAACCTTTTATTAATATGCAATGTTCTCCTTTGTCTCTTGTAACCTTTTTGATTTAAGTCTGTTTCATCTGATAGTAGTCTAGCCACCCCTGCTCTCTTTTGGTTACTATTTGCATGGAATGTCTTTTTCTATCCTTTCACTTTTGACCTGTTTGTGCCTTTGCATCTAAGGTGAGTTCTGTGTAGGCAGCATATAGTTGGATCATGTACTTTTTATCCATTCTTCCAATCTCTGTTATTTGATTGGAGAGTGTAATCCATTTACATATAAAGTAATTACTAATAAGGAGGGACCTACTTCTGTCTTGTGCTATTTGTTTTCTATATGCCTTATAGCTTTCTTACCTCTCATTTCCTGCATTCCTATCTTCTTTTGTGTTTAGTTGATTGTTTATAGTGAAACATTTAAATGTTTTTTTCATTTCCTTTTGTGGATATTCTATAGCTATTTTCTTTGTGGTGACCATGGAGATTACATTAACAAGGTAGAGTTTTAACACTTGAATTTGAATTTAAATCAGCTTAACTTCAGGGGCTGGCCCCATGGCCGAGTGGTTAAGGTCGCGCACTCCACTGCAGGCAAGCCAGTGTTTCGTTGGTTCGAATCCTGGGCGCGGACATGGCACTGCTCATCAAACCACACTGAGGCAGCGTCGCACATGCCACAGCTAGAAGGACCCACAGCGAGGAATATACAACTACGTACCGGGGGGGCTTTGGGGAGAAAAAGGAAAAAAAAAAATCTTAAAAAAAATAAATAAATAAATCAGCTTAACTTCAATAACGTACAAAAACTCTGCTTCTTTACAGCCCTGTTCCCACCCTTTCTGGTTGTTGATGTCACAAAATTACATCCTTATACATTTTGTGCCCAGAAATATAAACTAATACTTCTTTTAAATGCATTAGTCTCTTAAATTTTGTGGATACAAACCAAAGTTACAGTAATAACTAGCTTTTGCACTAATAATTTTTTTCTTTAAATGTCTTTTAAATATAATAGAAAACAAAGTACAATTAAAAACCAGTGTTACGATAGTACTGCTTTTATAATTGCTCGTGTAGTTACCTTTATTGAGATCCTTATTTCTCCATATGGCTTCAAGTTACCATCTAGTGTCGTTTCATTTCACTTTGTAGGACTCCTTTAAGCATTTTTGCAGGGCAGATCTAATGATGACAAACCCCTCAACTTTTGTCTATCTGGGACTGTCTTAATTTCTTCCACACTTTTGAAGGACAGTTTTGCCAGATATAGGACTTTTGGTTGACAGTTTTTTCTCTTTGAATATATCTACCCACTATCTTCTGGCCTCCAAAGTTTCTGAACAGAAATCTGATATTCTTGTTTAGTTTCCTTTGTATGTGACAATTCTCTTCCCTCTTGCTGCTTTCAAGATTCTCTCTGTCTCTGTGTGGCTGTCTTTGAGTTCATCTTATTTGGAGTTTGTTGAGCTTCTTGCATGTTTATATTGATATATTTCATTAAATTTGAGAAGTTTTCAACCATTGTTTCTTCAAATATTCTCTCTGCCCCTTTCTGTCTCTCTTCTTCTGCAGCTCCCACAATGTGTATTTTGGTCCTTTTGGTGGTGTCCCACAGGTGCCCCAGGCTCTGTTTGCTTTCCTTTAATCTTTATTTTTTTAAGGTATGCTTTTTTCTAGGGGGGTGAGAAAGATTGGTCCTGAGCTAATATCTGTTGCCAATCTTCCTCTTTTTTTTTCTTCTCCGCAAAGGTCCAGTATATACTTCTGTATCCTAGTTGTAATCCTTCCTAGTTCTTCTATGTGGGACACCACCTCCGCATGGCTTGTTGAGTGATGTGTAGGTCTGCACCCAGGATCTGAACTGGTGAAGCTTGGGCTGCCGAAGCAGAGCGTGCTAACTTAACCACTGTGCCACCGGGCTGGCCCCTTTTCAATCCTTTGTCTTTCTGTTCCTCAGACTCAAGAATTTCTATTGTCCTATCTTCAGGTTCACTGATCTTTCCTCAGCCTGCTCAAATCTGACTTTGAATCCCTCTAGTGAGTTTTTCATTTCAGTTATTGTTCTTTTCAGCTCCAGAATTTCTTTTTAGTCTGTGTGTGTTTTGTGTGTTTGGTTTTTTTGTTTGTTGGTTTTCTATCTCTTTTTTTTGATATTTCCATTTTATTCATACATCATTTTCTTGGCTTTCTCCATATCTTCGTTTAGTTCACTGATCATCTTTAACACAGTTTTTTTTAAAGCCTTTCTCTGATAGATCTGGCATCAGGTCTGTTTCAGGAACGATTTCTGTTGATTTATTTTTTTTCATTTCAGCAGGCCACACTTTACTGTTTCTTTGTATGCCTTGGAATTTTTTGTTGAACACTGGACATTTGAATCTAACAATGTGGTAACTCTGGATATTAGATTGTGCCCCTTTTCTGCAGTTTGCCGGTTTTTGGATTGTTGTGAGTTGTCTCTGTGTGGAGGATCAGCTTGAGGTATAAACTTAAGGTCTTCTTTTGTCTTTTTCTGAGCCTTTCCCTGGGTGTGCATAGTCACTTTCTAATTTTTCTGTAGTTGTTTTTGAATGTCCTGGTCTTTAGTATCTGTCTCCCCAAATGGGAAAAAGTGAAATACAATGGGTAAAAAAGAGTGCTGGTCTTTTAAATAACCCTGGAAGTCACTTCATTCTGATTATGAGGGACTTACAACAATGAGGGAAGGTACAGAAATGATGGCTGCCCTCCTCTTTGCACCTCTGTGATGAGAAGCAGTAGTCAGTGACCAGAGCACTGATCCCTGATATTTGGAGGACAGGGTCCTTTTTACCCACCTTTGTTCCCGTAATTTGTGTGCAAGCTGCTCCAGGAACACATACATAGCTCCCTGCCATGGGGTTGGGAGTGGGGGATGGGGAGCTGCTACTGTACTAATAGGTGAAACTGACTGAAATTAACTGCAATTTACTGTCCATGTCTTCCCTTGGAAGTTACAAGCCTTCAACAGACTCCAGAGTTCCAACGTAGTTACATCAGACAGATGCTGTCAGTGCAATTGTTGTCTAGGTCTGGGAGAGACTCCTGGTGTTTCTTACTCTGCCATCTTCCCAGAATCCTCCTTAATAGCATCTTGATTTCTGTATTGAGTGTGAATTAGATTAAGTATCAAGACCTCTGTGTTAATATATGGGGGAAATGTTCTTGTTAAAATTTAATAGCTCTTTTCTCACCTCAGTTTGTATTTAAGAGCTACATCAGATGCATTTGATGTATGTATAGTAATTTTTGGCATTTAACTTTTGGCAGGTGGTTTTGGAATGTATGCTTAAAAAAGACCTCATTTACAATAAGGTCACTCCAACATTTCACCACTGGAAGATTGATGACAAGAAATTTGGCCTTACCTTTCAAAGTCCTGCTGATGCTAGGGCTTTTGATAGAGGCATTCGAAGAGCTATAGAGGATATTTCTCAAGGTAGGTTTTCTTGACTATTTTTTAAATTTGTTTATCAGTTATATATAGTAGAGTAGAGTAACTTTAAGCAAGTCAGCTTTTGTGGCATGTGATCAGACTTTGAAAGCTCACTGTAGGTAAAGATAAAATAATGGGCTTCTTAGTCTGTTTTATATTTGTCACATTACAGTATATACCAATTACATGTATTATCTTGAAGAGCCCATTAACAGCAGCCTTCAGATAAGTTAAGTATTTTAAAATAAGAGCTTGAAGAAGAGGAGAAGAGTCAGGTAGAACTTTCAAAATCCTCGTGTGCGTGTGCTATATCAGTCATATCCTTGTTTGGATAATGATGAAAAGAAAATTTCTAATAATCAAATATATGTAGACTTCAGTTATTCTATGACAAATCCCTTCTTAACTCTTTACTTGATTTTATTATTGAGGATTAGCAGAGACTACAACCCCATTTATCCCTTTGTGTATCTTAGCGATCTGCTTGATGGTTAGTTAACTCTAAAGCTTGCAATTTTTTAAGGGAGAAAGAATACATTTACATATAAAACTAGCCTCTGCTCAATTAAACAACAAAAAAAATAACATTAAAACCTATTTCTTCCCCCAAAAGAAGTCATAACTAAAACTTGATTTGTTTTTCTAATTAGGAAGGAAAATTATCTCTATTAATAGAAATAAGCTTCTATATAGAGTAATTGAATCAAAATGTGTTAGCATTGTAATTTGTATATTTTGAAGATGACATTTTAATTGGAAAATTAGAAGAAATGAACTAATTATGAGATAGACCATAGGTAAGAACATGGAAATGCTTAGTACAAATCTATACTGATAGTACATGAAACTGTGGTTAAATAATTAGCCACTTTAAAGAGTTTGGTAAACAAACAGTCTTTAATTTTCGATTCAGAAAAACATTCCATGAAATTATAGCACTCGTTTGATTTTTATTACAAAAACCTATAAATTCTCCCTAGATCAGCATTGTCAATGTTGGCTGTGCATTTGAATCACCTGGGAGGCTTTTGAAAAATAGAATAACTGGTCCCCACTCCATACCACTTGAATCAAACTATCTGGGGAATGGAGCTGAGGCATTCCTTTTTTGTTTTTTTTGTTTTGTTTTTTTTTTTTTGAAGTTTCTATGCATTTCATATGTGATGAGGACTTGTCAAATGGTTGTATTATGAATTTAGAAAAAAAAAATATGAATGCTCAGATTCTGTAGCAGTGGTTGTGGTTCTCAAACCACTGCAAGGAACTTAATTAAAAATACGTGATGCCCTTTGCCTCACCCCACAGAGATTCTGACATTATTGGTTTGGGACTATACTCTGGCATCAGTAACATGTTTTAAAAGTTCCCTACTTGATTCTGATATTTAGCTAGTGTTGAAGAACCAATATGTTGAAAAGAAAATCATTATCCATGGCTGCTGGAATTTATATGGTTTATTTAAAGTTTTGTATTACTTTTAAGCCCACACTCATGTCCCTTAAGAGCAAAGTTCTTTCACTAGGATCAAATAGATTTTGGGTTTAATGTTTTAAAAGACAGTTTATAAGGAGGAGCTTACAAACTCTTAGCCACGTAGAATAGACTAGTACTCAGCCTGTCTCGTTATTTTTGAACATTTTCTTAAACGTGTTGCTTAACATTTTTATCAGCCATTGTGTTAACTTTCAACAATCCTATTAAATTTCGCTTACTTAGTCTTCCATGACAATAAGAATAAACTATGCAGCCCCTTCTAAAGGGCAGATTTGTCCTCATCTTGATGCTAGCTTTATCTCAAGGGTGGCACAAACTCAGAATACTTGCTAGGACAAATCCTTCCTTATTAGTTTATTGGGACTAAAGGCACACTTGGACACCATGAAAACCTATATAGAGACATTAATGCACAAAGGTCAATAACAACAATTGGCCATTGATTATCAGTAGTGAATTGAGGCTCATTTATTTTCTTTCATTACGAAAGCAACTAAAATCTTAGTTTTGGATACTAAATGCTATTTCCTGGATCAGAGTATTTAGAAAAAATGAATAAATCCTATGTTGGCGTCACCTGAACACCAGAGGGGTGTGGTGTATATACTCTGCCTAGCAGTTGAAGTGTTTAGGAGGGATCATGGGCAGGGCTTGCTAGGGATAGTACACTTTCACAGAAAACATCTCTTTAGTAAGAAACTGGGAATTTACCTGTAGAAGAGGAAAACAATCCCTTTATTCTCTATTGTTCTAACAAATAAGAGTCTTTGCAAGTATACGTGGCCAATACCTGACTGGTTGCCAGGCTTCCCAGATTGATCTCTGATTATTCTTATACAGCGTTACAATGATATCATCAATTAATCAGTAACACTAAAATCTGAGACAAAAATCCTATGCTGAAATTAACTTTTACCTGTTTTTTTGTAGGATGCCCAGCATTTAAAAATGAAGCTGAAGGTGCAGAAGATGACTTACAAGTAAGTGGTTTGGCTTGAAAGGAATTTCTAAACATAAAAGATATAGAGGAAATCACTAGCCTTAATAAATAAACAGCTCATATAAATTTTTAAGAAAATGTCTAAGACCGTATTTGTCAGGAAATATAGAGAAATAGTAACCAATATGGTGTGTGTATATGTATGTATATATATGTGTGTGTGTGTGTATTTATAGGAGAGGAGTTGTTTTGGTTTGGTTTGATTTGGTTTGTTCGTTTAATTGGCTGTTGTGATTGGGGGCTGGCACGTCTGAAATCCACAGGGTAGGCAGGTAGGCATGCATGCTCGAAATTCGGGCGTGAGTTGATGTTTTGGTCTTGAGTCAGAAGGCAGTCTCAAGGCCGATTTCCTTTCTCTTTGGGGAACTTCAGTCTTTAAGTCTTTTCAAAATGAAGCCCACCCACTTTATGGAGGGTAGTTTTTTTTTTCTTTTTAACTCTGAGTCTACTGATTTAAATGTTAGTCACATCTGAAAATTACCTTCACAACAACATTTAGACTGGTATTTGACCAAACAGTTTAGGACCGCCGCCTGGCCAAGTTGACCAATAAAATTAACCGTCACAGCACGGATGTTAGCTCAGGGCCAGTCTTCCTCAGCAAAAAGAAGAGGATTAGTGGCAGATGTTAACTCAGGGCTAATCTTCCTCAAAAATAAACCCCAAAAAAACAAAAGAACAAAAAACAAAATTTAACCATCAAAGATACCCCATTCCGTAAGCAAAGTACTTTTATTACTTATATAAAAAATTCACAGAAAAGGAATTTCAAATTGTTGTAAGTATGTGGACATCCTTCTGTTTTATCTCACTGGTAATCAGCAGGTAGTGTTAATTAACATTTTTTAGTTACCGAAAGTTTGAAAGTTGATAACTACCCCACAGTGTATTTATCCGTGAGATTGACAGATTGATGCCCTGCTGGAGAAAATGTAGATTGGTAGGTTTTTTTCTAGAAAGCAGTTTCATAATTGGTAGGTTTTTTTCTAGAATGCAGTTTGGTGATATGTATTTTTTTAAAAGCCTTACAAACAGAAACATTCATGACTGTTGGTCCAGTGGATCAATTTCCAGTAATCTATACTAAGGAAATAGAGATGCACAAAATTTTTTTTTTTTTTTTTATTAATGTTATGATAGATTACAACCTTGTGAGATTTCAGTTGTACATTTTTGTTAGTCATGTTGTGGGTACACCACTTCCCCCTCTGTGCCCTCCCCCCACCCCCCCTTTTCCCTGGTAACCACCGATCAGATCTCCTTATCAATATACTAAATTCCACCTATGAGTGGAGTCATATAGAGTTCGTCTTTCTCTGACTGGCTTATTTCGCTTAACATAATACCCTCGAGGTCCATCCACGTTGTTGTGAATGGGCCAATTTTGTCTTTTTTTATGGCTGAGTAGTATTCCATTGTGTATATATACCACATCTTCTTTATCCAGTCATCAGTTCATGGGCACTTAGGTTGCTTCCACGTCTTGGCTATTGTAAATAATGCTGCAATGAACATAGGGGTGCATGGGACTTTTGGAATTGCTGACTTCAAGTTCTCTGGATAAATACCCAGTAGTGGGATGGCTGGGTCATAGGGTATTTCTATTTTTAATTTTTTGAGAAATCTCCATACTGTTTTCCATAGTGGCTGTACCAGTTTGCATTCCCACCAACAGTGTATGAGGGTTCCTTTTTCTCCACAACCTCTCCAACATTTGTCACTCTTGGTTTTGGATGTTTTTGCCAATCTAACGGGGGTAAGGTGATATCTTAGTGTAGTTTTGATTTGCATTTCACTGATGATTAGCGATGATGAACATCTTTTCATGTGTCTATTGGCCATATTCATATCTTCTTTTGAGAAATGTCTGTTCATGTCCTCTGCCCATTTTTTGATCGGGTTGTTTGTTTTTTTGTTGTTAAGCCGTGTGAGTTCTTTGTATATTATGGAGATTAACCCTTTGTCGGATAAGTGGCTTGTGAATATTTTTTCCCAATTAGTGAGCTGTTTTTTTGTTTCAATCCTGTTTTCCCTTGCCTTGAAGAAGCTCTTTAGTCTGATGAAGTCCCATTTGTTTATTCTTTCTATTGTTTCCCTCAACTGAGGAGTTACAGTGTCCGAAAAGATTCTTTTGAAACTGATGTCAAAGAGTGTACTGCCTATATTCTCTTCCAAAAGACTTATTGTCTCAGGCCTAATCTTTAGGTCTTTGATCCATTTTGAGTTTATTTTGGTGTGTGGTGAAAAAGACTGGTCAATTTTCAATCTTTTGCATGTGGCTGTCCAGTTTTCCCAGCACCATTTGTTGAAGAGACTTTCTTTTCTCCATTGTAGGCCCTCTGCTCCTTTGTCGAAGATTAGCTGTCCATAGATGTGTGGTTTTATCTCTGGGCTTTCAATTCTGTTCCATTGATCTGTGGACCTGTTTTTGTACCAGTACCATGCTGTTTTGATCACTGTAGCTTTGTAGTATGTTTTGAAATCGGGGATTGTGATTCCGCCGGCTTTGTTTTTCTTGCTCAGGATTGCTTTAGCAATTCGCGGTCTTTTGTTGCCCCATATGAATTTTAGGATTGTTTGTTCAATATCTGTGAAGAATGTTCTTGGGATTCTGATTGGGATAGCATTGAATCTGTATATTGCTTTAGGTAGTATGGACATTTTAACTATGTTTATTCTTCCAATCCATGTGCAAGGAATGTCTTTCCATCTCTTTATGTCATCGTCAATTTCTTTCAAGAAAGTCTTGTAGTTTTCATTGTATAGATCCTTCACTTCCTTGGTTAAGTTTATCCCAAGGTATTTTATTCTTTTCGTTGTGATTGTGAATGGGATTGAGTTCTTGAGTTCTTTTTCTGTTAGTTCATTGTTAGTGTATAGAAATGCTACTGATTTATGCAATCTGATTTTACATGAAGTTTTGGAGATGTGTGTATAAAATAATGATAAAAAATAAGAATCAATCTAAATAGGAGAATGAGAATGGTTGAATTAATTAAGGTATATCTTTGTTATGCAACCATGAAAATTTTTGGTATTTATTTGCTTGCAATATATTGATAATAAAAACACAAAAATTATGTGATGTTATCATCATTACTCAGCTAAAAGGTTAAATGTTTTTGTTGGTTACTTTTGGATTGTGGGATTCTGAGCTATAGGGCTTTCTCTTCAGTACTTGTCTGTATTTTTCAAATTTCTGTGAAAGGTATTAATAGTTTTAGTATAACTGTAAAAGAACCCAAGTTTGTATGTATACCTTGTATTAATAATCAATTATTCATATTATTGTAAAAATAGTTGTAGCTTAAAGACATGGCAAAATGTTTTATGAACAGTTATCATAAAATCAAAATGTTTCTATTTTAGAAAATTTGACAAATATAGCAAAATTTAAATAAACATAAATATGCTACCATCAGTGATAACCATATATATATTTTTTAATTTGTGAGGAAGATTGGCCCTGAGCTAACATCTGTTGCCAATCTTCTCCTTCTTTTTGCTTGAGGAAGATGGTCCCTGAGCTAACATCTGTGCCAGTCTTCCTCTACTTTGTATGTGGGATGCCGCCACAGCATGGCTTGATGAGCGGCGTGTAGGTCCACACCCGGCATTCAAACATGTGCAGTGGTATGCGTGAACTTAACCACTCGGTCACGAGGCCAGCCCCTTTACATACATATTTTTAAATATAGCCTTTGGGTTTTTTCTGTACACATGAATGTGTGTACACATGTGTTATTATGCTATCATTATAGTATAGTCTGTTCTTTTCCCACTTAAATACGTAATAATAATTCTGTATCCTTAAATATTTTTCAGGTTTGTAATTTTTAAGGTTTTTGTTTTTATCTAATTTGTTTTCAGTGGACGTATCCTAATTGCCAATACCCCTATTGTACATTATTTTATTGACTTTTAATCATTGTTTTTAAAATATAGTGAGTTGCAGTTAATTAAGTATAAGAAATAAGTAATAAAATGCAAAATAAATTTTTTTTAGTTAAATCTTTTCCAGAGTTCCATTTTATTCTGGTATCAATCAAAATATGAGACTAAAATTAGGGAAACATTTTCTGAATTGCTTCCTGTGATGAAAGTAAATTTGGTTAAAATTCAACTTAAAAAAGTAGAGTTTTCACATACCAACACTATGTCCATTACACAATGGCTATTCATTTTAATGTTCTTCTGAACATTATGGTAAAAGTTACCATAGACCTTAGCAACCTCAGCATATGGTTTTTTTCTTTCCTTTTTAAGTCGAGAACTTTCACCTTTTCACTTAAAGAAAGCACTTGACAGCTTCTCTTTGGCATATACGAATTGCCAGCATCATTACTCTTGCACTTTGGGACCATTATGAAGTAAAACCAGGGTTACTTGAACACACGTACTGTGATACCAGACAGTTGATCTGATAACTGAGACAGCTACTAAAGTGTACAGGTAGCCTGTACAGCATGGATACTGGACGAAGGGATAATTCATGTCCTGGGCACTACTCAGAATGGCACACACTTTAAAACTGAAGAATTACTGACTTCTGGAATTTTTCACTTAATATATTTGGACTGTGGTTGACCACAGATAACTGAAACTGCAGAAGGCAAAACCTCAGATAAAGGAGGGCCACTGTAATATCTTCACTGCAACCTCATGAAGGACTATGAGCCAGAACCACTCAGCTAAGTTGCTCCCAAATTTCTGACTCACAGAAACTGAGATAATAAATGTTGTTTGAAGCTACTGTTTAGTGGTAATTTATTATGCAGCAGTAGCTAACCAATACACAAGCAGAAAGGGAAGATGGTTAGAAAAAAGCTAACATTTGTAGCTATGTTCATTTAATCCTGCTGCCCATGCTATTCTCAACTATTTTAGGTGATACGTAGCTTAGGCTAAATTCCTTCTTTCAATAGAAGATTGTTTATAGCCCCTTTATAACTAAAAGTACATTCAAGTAGAAAAAGATCGTAGTCCTTATTTAAAAATATTCTGAGCCTGAGTATATATTAACCTTAATTATACAAAAACAGTGGGAGAGGATACTGACAGGTGAGCAAATAACATGAGATCAATTTTTCTAAACACCCTATTTGAAAATTTTTAAAAAATCAGCATCCAGGATTAAAACACTGAAAGAAAACTCTTAAATTTACCTTAGCACCATTTATTTTATGATATGTGGAAGTTTTCACTTCATTCTTATTTTGGAATATATTGGAGGTTGTAAAGTATTCTAATTTATTTAATTTCTTTATTAAGAATTAAGTACATCATTGTTTTTTGATTCACCTATGGGCTTGGCATAAACATTTTGAAATTATTTTGAATACAAGATGACTGATTTCTGGTTGTGGTTATATCAGGTTTACTTTATTGGTAATTATTTGCAAAGACAACTGAAATTCAGGTTTTAAAGAATAACCCATTATCTAATCTGTTTAACCCAGAGGAAGTAATGATTATATTTAGATCGCAAATGTCTTGAAGGCATTAAATATCAGAGCAGAAATCCTCTCCATTTTGTGTGTAAATTCGTTCAATAAATATTTGAGCGCTTGTTCTGTTCCAATAAATGTGCTAGATATTTGGTTATTTGCTGGTGGACAGCTGTCTCCTTTCTACGATTCAGTATCTTCCTCAGCTGTCGTAAATCAACAGGAAGATGTTTACCTTTCTATTTCATACCTATCTTTGAAGGGTTTCATAACACATCGTCATTTGAATTTAAAATCATATCTTGCTCATCTCTTATCCCTGGTGTTTAGTACAGTACTGATCACATATATAGTTGTAGTCAAGAAAGGATTTTTTGAAGAAAAATCTTCAAAATTAGGATTTTTTTAAAACCTAAGCAATAATAAGGAATGAATGTTCTTTTCATTTGGTTTTTTCCTTTGACTATTTTAGTGAGCCAGTTAAGTTTTTTTTTAATGCTGGTTTATATTCAAGATCATTTTTACAGTGTTTTTCCAGTGTCCGTTATAACAGCTCTTATTGTTCAGATATGCTAGATTAGTAATAAAACCCATAAACTCACCTCACGACAGGCTTGGGGTTATAAGAGGAAAAGATCTCAGATTTCATGCTTTTGGGCAGAAGAAAGATGACACCTAATTGATCTGAAGTGAAAAATTGTCATATTTTCTCTTTTGGCCAATGGGAAATTCTTGACTAACTTATTCTTTTTTAGAATTGGGTAGTGTCATTTCTGAGCCAAAATGATTAAAAAGACTGTGATTTATATTTATTTTTTTGAAGTTATTTTGCTTTAGGCAAGGGGGATGTGAATTGTTCATGTAATTTTGTAAAGGCGGTAACGTTTTAATAAGGTGCTGTATTTGAAAACAAAGTTAATGGACAGGCCTTAGTTAGCTAGCGAAATGGATTTTGTATTACTGTGACTAATCACCATCCTACATTAACTACTATCCTATAGTTAAGTTCCCAAAACCTTAATATAATTGGATTTTTATTATCTTATAAGGGAGCAAAAAAAACCCCTCTGTATACGCTTTTTGCATAATGTTTTATCATTATTTAAAATTTTTCTAGACTCTTAGACTCATCCATCTGCATCTAGAATATTTGGACAGTTAGAAAATTATAAAGAAGAAATTGGGAATCATTTATCCCTCCCTACCCAGAGATAACTCGTTTTAGTATTTTGGGTACTTCTGCCTAGGTTTTCCTTTATTCTTGCATATTGTATTCAGATACGTAGTTCTTTTTAAAAGCTCCATCAGGATCTATCTCTCCTCCATTTTGATTGTGTTTTTGTTGGATTTTTGTTTGATTGGTCATAGTACTGATGGTGGTGGTTGGAATTTAAGTAGTACAGATCATAAAATTTGAACCCACACAGTCTGACTTCAGAGTCTTTGAATTTAGCCATTATATCCTGAAACTGTACTACAATTTGTTTAACTATTCATGTTTTGTTGAACATGTACTTTATTTTTCACAGCCTTTTACATTAATTTTTCTTGGTGTGACCTTAGGATAAAATCCTAGAAATAGATCTACCGGTTAAAGGATTGTATAAAGATTTATATAGGTAGCAGGAACTATGTAACTACTGCCTGTTAACTCAAAAGCAGATTTACAGACAATAAACAATACCTGAAAACCTAGTACCACATTTAAGCCAAAGTAACTTTTCATTAGAAACGTAGTTTAGTTTTTCTGTCAATTAATTTAGGGTGGAGAACTTGTTTTCCTTTTCTGTTTTTTCCAGACATTATATCTTGCTACCATTCACTGATTTATGCACGTTAATTTTTATTATGTGAACTGGAACATGTATATATCCTATAATCCAATATTTCCACTCCTATATATGTACCAGAAAAACTCTTGTACAGTCATGTGCCACATAATGACATTTTGGTCAATGATAAACCACATATATAATGGTGGTCCCATAAGTTTAGTACTGTGTATCCTAGGTACATAGTAGGCTGTACCGTCCAGGTTTGTGTAAGTACACTCTGATTTTTGTACAACACTGAAATCACCTAACAACACATTTTCCAGAACGTATTCTTGTGTTAAGCAATACATGACTGTACATATGTACCATGAGGCCTACACAAGAATGCCCTTAGCAACGTTGTTTGAATTAGCCAAAATTAACTATTTCATCTTAGGCAAGTTACTTATCTCTGAGCTTTAGTTTCTTCATGTGGGATAGAGACATAATACTGTCTACCTTGAAGGTTGTTGTAGAGATTAAATAAATTAATCCATGTAAAGTACTTGGGGCAGTGTCTGATACATAGAAAACGTTCAATATGTGTTAGCTATCATTGTACAAAGAAGTGACAATGAACGAGCTGTTGATGCACATGTCAACATGAATGAGTTCCACCCAAAAAACTGAACAAAAAAAATCAAGTCCCATAATGTCGCAAATAGCATGATATCAGTCAAATAAAATTCAAAAGCATCTATAACTAAATATCGTTTAGGGATAATACTTGTTTGGTAAAACTGTAAAGAAGAGTAGGAAAGTGAAAAAAACCTTGAAGATAGTGTTTACCTACTGGTGGTCTAAGTGGTAGAGATGGGGATGCCCACATGGAGAAATACATAGGAGTCATTTGTTGTATCGGTTATATTTTCTTTCTTAAGTTGGGTGACACGAATACACATATTCATTTTATTAGTCTTTATATTATGTTCATAGTTCTTTATGTAAAATACTTCCTTAGGGAAAGATCAATGGTTTAGTGTATAATCCTTCCTGATAGTGGTAAAATTTAAAAATCTATATCCATCCTCCTCTCAATCCGACAGACGGGATCATGTCAGACAGATGGTTCTATACCTAGCTTTTTCTCATTTAACAGTATCTTGTGAGTACGGCATGCAGATCTTTTTAATGGCTGTATAGAATTGTATCATATATGTATGTCATAGTTTTTTAACAAATCCATTGCTGATAAAGCCATGGGATGTTTTCTTTTTTTGTTTAACAATAGTGCTACTGTGATTATTTGTGTGTATGTATCTATATATGCAATCACTTTCTCAAAGAATTGCACTCCCACCAGCAGTGCCAAAGTATGCCTAATTCTTCCTACCCTTGCCAACATTGAGTATTATTATCTGTCTTTTCCATCTTTTCTAGTCTGTATTAAAAAAAGAATTATATTTTTATGTCTTTAATCGAATGAAGTCCAACATCTTTTCATATATTTAGTGTTCCTTTCTTTTTCTTGCGAAGTAAAATTGGACTTTATCTTGTATGTCATTGTTTCTAGGGGGAGAGGGCCCTGGATTGTGTAAATTATGTATCTTATGAAAGCATTCCTCAGACAATACTGATTCTCTTTCCTCTCTCCAGTATGTGCAGGGTCCCCCAACAAAGCCTTGATAACTGGAAAGCTTAGAAGGGTTCTGAGCAGAAAAACCAATAGATTTGCATGAATAGCCTTCCACAGGCTGGAAACAGGATCAATTAGAAACCTACTGAAATAAGACAGGCAAAAAAGATAATGAGGGCTTGCACTAAGACAGTGGATAGTGGTATGGAGAAGAGAAAGTGGATTTAAAAGATACTCAAAAGGCTAGCTGGTTTAGAAAAATTTTTTTGACAAAAAGATATTCTTTTTTCAGAAGGGTTTGGGGCAGGGATTTAAGAATGGCTCAGTTCATTATTTCAGATGTAGAGTTGAGGGAAAATGTATTTAAGCCAAAAAGCAAATGACTGGTTCATTAGTTAGCTGAATTACTTGAAAATATTGGTAGAATATATTGTATCTTAAAGTATTATGATTCTATATCAAAAGAAACAAGGTAGGAGTGTATACCTAGATTTTAAAAGAAATCAACCATATAAAAGTAAACAAGCCATAGAAAAATTGGAAAATTACTCATAATTATGCCATCAAGAATGTGTTAACATTCATTTTATATCTTTTCAATCTTTTACCTTTCTATGGTTATGATAATCCTGTAAATAAAATTTTATATAATGTCTTTTTCTTACTAAACCTTTCCCCACATAGTAGATGTTATTCATAAATCTAATTTCAAATGACCATTAAATATTCCAGTAAGTGGGCATACCGTAATTTACTTAACCATTTCCTTATTTGGGGACAGTAAAATTGTTTCTTCTTTTTTACTATTAAAAATAATTCTGAGAAAAATATTTTGTGCCTAAAGCTTCTTCCATTCAGTACTTTTTTTCTTACTAGATTCAAGAAGTAGTCAAAATATGTGAATATTTTGAAAGCTTTTGATAGATTTTACTAAAATTGCTTTTCAGAAATGATCGTTTCAGATATTACTCCTGTGGTAGAATTAGCAATGAATGATAAAGGTCATTTTCCTTATCACCACTTTTTTTTTTTTGGTCAGTTTAACGTACATCTAAATTTATAACATGCTGAAAGAATTATAATTAAAATACTCTTTCCAAGCTTAGGAGTCTCTAAAAATGTTGCTTTCTCACAATTCATGGATAACATCTACCTTATTGTAAATTGTAAACTCTGCATTTTCAAACAATGAGGGTTTTGGGTTTTGTTTTTTTGTTTACCATATCAGATAGCTGAAAGATGTTTTAGTTGTTTTTAGCTGAGACCCGTTTAGGTATGTAGTTGTAAATCCACTGTGTGATATGAAATATTTCTAGTTAACAGGTTAATTCCAGCTGTTTTGGTAAACATTTTTAAGTAGAACTAAATCATTTGTTACACAAATATTATCCATATTTTTATTTAATAACAAAACAATAAACACTTTAGATATTTCTCTTTAAAAATAAATGTATTCTTAATCAAAGTGAAATATGTTACTATTTAATATACAGAATGTAAGTACACTTAGGTCAGTACAGTAAAACGCTGGGTCATGTAAGCATTTTGTGTTTGTTCAGATATAGATTTTTAAGTAAGCTTTATCTGATTTTACAATTCTTGAGTGCCTCCTCAATTATGTTAGAATTCAGTAAAGACAGCCTGATCCAAATAGTTGTCACCGTTATAAACATGATTACTTTATGATTACTACTGATACTACTATAGTTTTCATGCTCATTTATAGTTTTTTAATCTTGTATCTCAGCTAACCCCGAGATTATTAGTACAAATATTATGCATAGTTTATAATAAAAAGAAATTATGATTCAGGGAATTTACTTGCTTAAATTTTATACCCTAGTTGGATGAAACAAGGTTCCAATGTGGGCCCTTTCTTTAAACTTCTTTTTTCCCATGTTTTCTTCTGTTCGATTTGCTTATGATTTTTGAGAATTACTTGAGTCATTTTTTTTTTTTTTGAATACTTTCTGGAACAAGTAAATATATTTCTTGAGTTTTTTACTCTTCTCAGTTTTGATCATGCGTGTTGAAAGAATGTTTGCTGGATACCAGTATTTAGTGAACACTTTTCTAATAATTTAGCATTAATTGTCATAGCACATTGGGACAACTGTTATGAAAATTAGCTTAAAATAGCAATTAACTGAGTTTGACATATTTAGTTTTAAGTGACAGTAGGTTTTCAGATATATTTTTAAAAATTTAATTGCTTACTCCCTGATAAAATAATAGCTTTTAGTTTTCAGAGCATTTTCACATGTATTATCATCTCACTACATCCTTATGCTAATCCATGTCATAAAACAGTATAGGTATTATAATTATTTAGTAGTTGAGAAAACTGAGTCCCAAAGAAGTTAAATGTCACAAGCCTACTTTGTTCCAGAGCAAGGACTAGAACGTGCATTTATAAATTTAAAATATTGTAGCCATTTTAAGAATTTTATTGCTTAATGTTAGAAGTAACACCATATGTTTTTAATATTTTCATTTAAATTTAAAAAGCTTATAAAGGTTTCTACCTTTAAAATTTTTAGCCCTATAGTGATTAAATTATTTTAGAATGAGCCAATGAAAATATTTCTCGTTTTTACTTAACTGACACTGTTTCTTCTCAAATAATTATACAGTAATGGGAAAAGTAATAGCAAAATTACTTTTTCTTTAAAAAAAACAAACAAACAAGCAAAGCCCTTCAGGACTTTATTTTGCAGTGTGCTAAGTTTCACCTATTTAACACTTATTTCACAGATATTATTGTTTATGAAATTTTAAAAGCATGTTGTTGGCAACTGTCATTGATTGAGCATATCCCCTACCTAAGTCTCATGTGCATGATTTGAATCCTTCTAAATAATTAGGAAGTTCAGGCTAGTCTATTCGTTTACTCATTCAACAAGGTGATGGACTGCTGTCTTCCTTCTTTTGACCCCCTGTATCACACAGCACAGCATAGTCATTAGTACATACTTTTATTTTAACCTGAAAAATGATACTTTTATAGATTTGCATTTTCTTCCTAATAATTTCTTCATTTTCAATGTAAACATAGCACTTTTAGTTATAACTGGAAGCTTCATTATAATTAGAACTCTCTCTCACATAGCATGGTTATTAGCCTTCTAATTCTTCCCAAGATGTGTTCTATTAGAAAGCCTATTTTGCTCATAAAGTTGATTTAAAAAAAATTTTTTTTTAATTATTTTAAAATAAAAAATTTCATTTTATTTTGACACGACTAATCTTGCGCATTTGAATTTGGGGAATTGCCATTCATAGTGATGGTGGTGTTACATACTTACTGATTTGCTAAATACTTGGTAGATACAGTGAAAGTGTCTTATTTTGTTGTTGCTTTTTATATTCTGGCAACTAATTCATTGGGGATTGTTCCCATTAGGCAACTGAAGAGGATACTTCCAGTTCTCTAGTGAAAGATCGTTTCCAACAAGAGACAGTTGTTACTAGTGAGCCTTATAGAAGCTCAAGACCTTCTCCTTTTGAAGATCTGAATGCCAGAAGAGTCTACTTGCAAAGCCAAGCCAATCAGGTGAGAAGATAAATATTTTTCAGTTTATTATTCCTATCTATAGACATTGGATGTGTTCGAGAAGGACATTAAAACCATCTGCCCTTTACCAGACAAAGTAAACAAACAACAGAAATCCAGGAGAATGTGATTTATAGTGAATCAAATCTAGAATGGGGTGATAAATATATAGGCCATAAGGTCCTAAACAAGTATAATAATTGAGCTATAAATTTGACTTTAAATTTTTTGATGACAGAGGTGAAAAGGGGAAATATGTTGGTTCTGTTTTCATTATCCAGGAGGAAAAAGTGTTTCATTTCAGCCTCTAAGGAAGCAAGTTTCCCTTGCTTTATTCTGCAAGAAACTTCTCAGATAAGAGAGATTGTGAAAACATGTCTTTAGCAGACGTATCTTTGGCAAGTACACTGACAGTTTTCCTGAAGTTCTTTCTTGTAGCTTACCTCAGAAACTAATGACGTGCTCCTAAATCACTTCAGTGAGAGGTTTTCCACTGGGCACTAAGGATACAGCCTTCTAATGTTTCCAGCTTCATCTCAAAATGAAACCATGGTTGTGGGGTATAACCCTATTTTTCTGCCATTCACAAGTGTTATCAAATCTCAGAAGACCATTCTTGACCCTAATTCTCTCAGTGATACGAATAAACGCTTTTGTTGTTAAATAAACATAACTGTTATTCTGTGTGAAGTCATGTAGTTTAAACCATACCCAGTATATGTCTACAAAATCAAAGGCCAATCAAAGTGGTTTTAAAAACATATTTTAAAATATCTATTCTCTTTGACAGACGACATCTGTAAGATGTGTTATTGTCCAGCAGCAGAGTGACTCTCGTAAAGCCCCCTAGTTCTCCTTTAATGATTCTCGTGTTGATCTGAGGCACTCAAACAGGCTGTTTGTGAGGGAAGACATTTGTGTAAACTCTTGATAGTCAGACAGATCAAATGAACAGCTTGATAAAGCGCTCAGTTCAGTATTAATATTAGTTTGTTATACCATATATGTATACCATAAGCCAGACCCCATGCTTAGAGTTGAGGGCTACAAAGGAAGGTAAACCATGGTTTCTGCTCTGAAGAGTTTCTGGTGAGGTGAGAGATACATGCTCATAGTACTATGGGAGCACAGGAAGGGGACATTGAACTCATTGTGGAAAATGAGAGATTTTTTTTCTCATATGCCTAACCTTTT
This sequence comes from Equus quagga, assembly GCF_021613505.1. NCBI lineage: Eukaryota > Metazoa > Chordata > Mammalia > Perissodactyla > Equidae > Equus > Equus quagga. Next base: position 36,058,337 of record NC_060268.1, read on the forward strand.
CAGGTAAAGAATTGTTAATCAACTGAAGAGGGTAGGGCTGGCTATGAGATTTGCGGGAAAGAACACAGGAAGAGCGCAAGGATAAATGTTTTAGACGAGTGTTTTTGTCAGCTTAGTCTGCCATAATAAAATACCATAAACTAGGTGGCTTAAACAACACAAATGTCTTAGAATTCTGGAAAAGGCTGGAAGTGCAAGATTAGGGTGCCAGCGTGGTCAATTCCTGGTGAGGGCTCTCTTCCTAGATTTCAGAGAGCCACCTTCTCTCTGTGTCCTCATACGAGAGAGAGAGAAAGCACCAGCAAGCAAATTCTTTGGTGTCTGTGCTTATGAGAAGACCAGGATCACACCCTTCATGACCTAACTACCTCTCAAAGGCCCCATCTCCACATACCATCACATTGATGGTTAGGGTTTCATGAATTTTGAGGGACACCAACATGTAGTCCATAACAAGAAGCAACATGAGCAAAGGAATGCAAGATCTGGGGGAAAACCAACACAGAGGGTAAAGAAGAGAGGCAGAGAGGACAAGGGCCAGAGCGTTGGATTTTTATGTTCTGCAATACACCTTGGGCTTTATCTTATTTGTTGCCTCACAAACCTGGGTACATGGTCTTGTGCCAGAAGACACAAGAAACCACAGGTTAAATCCAGTTGCATTTTTACAGACTATCAGTTTTACTGAAAACCAAAGAAATTCCAAATTGATATACCTGTTTACATTCCCACAGTGGGGGGAATTTTCCTGAACACTTGGTATTGCCCTTTTTTTTTTTACCCCCAATTTAGTCACTTGGTGGAAGTAAAGTAATATTTTATTGTGATTTGAACTTATACTTTCGTGATTACTACTCATGTTGAGCAGCTTTTTTCATGTGCCTATTGACCATTTAGAAATTCTGTTTGTGAAGTACCTGTTCAAGTTTTTGTACATCTTATATTGAGTTGTCTGTCATTTTCTTATTGATTTATAGGCATTATTTTTATTTATTTTGGAAATAAGTTCTTGTTGAGTATGTATTGCAGATGTCTTCTACCCTGTGGTTTGCCTTTCACTCTCTTAATAATGCCTTTTGTTGATAAGAGTTCTTAATTTTAGTAAAAGAGCAATCTTAATAATGCCTTTTGTTGATAAGAGTTCTTAATTTTAGTAAAAGAGCAATTTAATAATCTTTTCCTCTGTGGTGAGTGCTTTTTATGTCCTAAGAAATCTTTGAGTACCCTCACCAAATCATGAAGATATTTTATATATCTTTCAGAAGGTTTATTATTTTTCCTTTCATGTTTGATTTTTATATATGTTTGATATTAGGAGGTCAAGGTTTTTTTCCCCTCCATCTGGGTAGCCAATTGTCCAGCACCATCTAGTGAAAAGTTCATGCTTTCTAAAACTATTGCGTTGCATTATCACCTTTGTTATGTGACTAAGTATGTATGGATCTGTTTCTAATCTCTATTGTGTTCCATTAGCCTATTTGTCTATTTCTATACCAATGCTACATTTCTTAAATTACTGTAGCTTTATAATAATTTTGGGATCTGGGAGTTATGTTCTCCAACTTTGTCCTTGAAGATTTTTTTTATTGGGGCTGGCCTGGTGGTGTACTGGTTAAGTTTGCGCATTCTGCTTCAGTGGCCCCGGGTTCCCCGGTTTGGGTCCTGGTTGTGAATCTCTGCACCGCTCATCAGGCCATGTTGTGGTGGCATCCCACATAGAAGAACTAGAAGGACTTACCACTAGGATGTTCAACTATGTACTGAGTTTCTGGGGAGAAAAAACAAAAAAGGAAGATTGGCAATAGATGTTAGCTCATGGCCAATCTTCCTCACCAAAAAAAAGGATTTTCTTTGTTGTTCTTGACCTGTATAAATTTTAGAATCAGTTCATCAATTTCCACAAAACTTATAAAATTTTGATTGAAATTGTATTGCATTCATAAATTAATTTGAGGAGAATTGATATCTTGATAACATTGAATCTTCTAATCCATGAAATGATGTTTATATCCATTTATATATTATTTGTTAACTTATTCTTAGGTGTTTGATTTTTTTGTTATTGTAAGTGTTGTTAAAGAACAAAAATTCAGTCAAGTAAATTTAAAGATCTGATTGGCCTTACTCAGCAGTTCTTGAATTGGGCAGTTACCCATCCCATCCAACAAATACATTGGAACTCTGAAGAGTTGTACAAAATGATGGAAGGTTTTTATAGACAGAAAGAAAGTGGGACAAAGAAGTTAAGACTGGATTATTTCAGGCAAGGTCACCTTCCTTAGGGGAGGGCAGGGGTCTTATCAGGCAGATTACCTCACTGGTGTTGGTCAGGAAATTCTAGACTGATCTGCTTAAAAATCTCCTGAGAGAGACTACAATTGCAGTTAGGATAGGTATTAAGTCTTGGAGGGGGTTAGCATAAATCACTCCATTTGGGGCCTGTTATTTCTTTATAACAGTATATTTTGTATATTGACCTTGTACCCAGAGACATTGTTCAATTAATTTATTAACTCTCTACTTCAATCTGTAGATTCTTTAGATGTTGATTTCTTGTCTTGTTGCACTGACTAGGACTTCTAGTGCTAGGGGGCATTGAAGAAATTTTACTTTTGTTCTTTATCTCAGGGGAAAGCTTTCTGTAGTCATCATTAACTATGATACTTGCTTTATTTTTTCGTAGATCCCTTTATCTGATTAAGTGTATTTTTGTATTCTCACATGACTAAGTTTTAATCACATACTTTGTTTCCAGTAATCGACATAATCCTATTCTTTTCCTCCTTTGTTCTATTGATTGGTAGATTGTAGTACTTTGTTTGCAACCTTTCAGTCTTGGAATAAACCCTTCTTGGTTGCTATATAATATTCATTATACATACACATACATGCACACTTAAAATTGGATTGGATTTATTAGTACTTATCTAGGATTCTTATGTCTTTCTGAAAGAAGTTGGCATATAGTTTTCCTTATAATATCCTGATCAGGTGTTGTAATCAACATATACTAGCTTCATAAAATAAATTGGGCAGTGTTTTTCTCTCTCTCTCTCTTTTGTCTTTTTTTTTTTTTTTTTTTTTTTTGCTGAGGAAGATTTGCCCTGAGCTAACATCTGCTACCAATCTTCCTTTTTTGGTTTGTTTTTGCTTGAGGAAGATTAGCCCTGAGCTAACATCTGCTACCAGTCTTCCTCTATTTTGTATGTGGGTTGCCGCCACAGCATGGCTGATGAGTGGTGTAGGTCCAAAGGTCCAAGCCTGGGATCCAAACCCACGAACCCAGAGTGCGCAAATTTAACCACTATGCCACAGGGCCGGCCCCTAAGATAGGGTGATTTTCTTTCCATCTGGGCCTGGAGTTTTCTTTGTCAGATGGTTTTAAACTACAGATTCATTTTGTTTAACAGATAGAGGACTATTCAGATTTTCTAATTCTTTTTGTGTTAGCTCTGACAAGTTGTGGTTTGCAAGGACTTTGTCTATTTCATCTGAATGTTCAAGTTTATTTGCATAAACATGTCTTATTTTTCATTGCTAATACTAGAAATAGTGTGCCTCTCTTCTTTCAATTATTCTTGCTTAGGGGTTTATTAATTTTATTAGCCTGTTCAACAATTTAACTTTTGGGTTTTTTACTTTTGTCTTTTCTATTTCATTGATTTTTCTTCCTAACTTCTATTTTCCTGCTTTCTTAGGATTTTATTTTACTATTCTGTTTTAGCTTCTTGTGAAAGCTTAGTCCCATGATTTTTTTTCTTGTCTTTTTTTTTCTAATCTCTGTATTTAAGGCTATCCGTATAGTACAGGATTTTGTTTTTCATTGTTTTTTTAATGGAAAATTTCAAACGTATCAAAAGTAAAATGAATAGTAGAATGAACTACCATGTACTACGCTGCCTCTACCGTTAGTCATTGGCAAAATGATATGCCATATATTCATTATTATTCAGAAATGGATTGTTTGATTTCTAAACATTTGGGATTTTCTAGTTTTCTCTCTATTATTACAAATATCCATTCAAAGCATATACTGTGAATGGTTTCTTTCTTTAACATTTGTTGAGACTTGGTTAATGACTCATCATATGGTCAGTGTGCCATGTGCACTTGAAAAGAATGTGTATTCTTAGATGTTGGGTTCAGTGTTCTTTCTGTGTATTAGGTCAGGTTTGTTGTTGAACAACTATTTGAACTTAGGTTCAAATCTTATATATCCTTATTAATTTTGTTTTAAATCTGCTTGTCAGTAACTGAGCAGGGTATGTTTAAAAATCTTCATATGATCATAGAATCATCTTCTTTTAATTTCATCAGCTGTACTTTATATGTTTTGTGGCTGTTATACATTGCATGTAATTTTACAATTGTTATATCTTTTTGTTGAATTGACTCTTCTGTCGTTATGAGATATGCTTCTTTGTTGATGGTTATACTTCTTGCCTAAAAGGCTACTTTGTGTGATGTGAGCATGGCTACATCAGTTTTCTTTTGCTTGGCGTTTGCACAGTATGTATTTTTCCATCCTTTTATTTTAACGTTTCTGGGTGTTGTATGTGAGATGTCTCTTTCAAACCATGTGTAGTTAGTCGTCGTTGTTTCCCCTCAGGGTGTCTTTGTCTTTTAGAGTATTTTGTCCTTTTACTGCAATAACTGAGATATTTAAGTATACGTCTTCCATCTTGTTTTCTGTTTGCCCCATTTGTTCTCTGTTCATTGTTTCCTCCCTTTTTTCCTTCACGTCCTTTCTCAAGTATATTTAACTACTTAATTTCCCCCCTTTATTAGCTAATTAGCACTGCAGTTCAGTATTTTTGGTAGTTATCCTGGAGATTACAGTATGCATCGTAGACTCCTTAGACTCTACCTTAAACTGACATTTTGTTTTTACAGCTTCCTCGACAATGCATGGATCCTACAGTACCTTAACACCGTGTAGCTCTCTCTCACTTACCTTTTGTGCTGCTGTTGTCATGAATTTTAATTCGTTCTCATCCTCCCTATCTCTCTTCTCTCTCTCTCTCTCTATATATATGTTAAAACCTCCCAAAATATTATTATATATACTCAATGTTGATTTAGGTTTATCCTCCTATTTATGATTTTTGATGTTCTTTAAGCCCTTGTTTTTTACTATACTTCCTTCGAGGATCTTTTACTGTTTATTGCTGTCAGTGAATCTCCATTTTTGTTTTTCTGAAAACATCTTTTATTTCCTCCATTTTTGAAGGATGTTTTGCTGACTCTTGCATTCTAAGTTACCGTTTCTTTTCTTTCAGCCATCTTTTCAAAGATATCATACCATTAGCTTATAGTTTTCCATCATTGCTATTAAGAAATATTTTCTTTATTTTTGTCTTTCAGCTGTTTTATTATGCTATGCCTAGGTATTATGTTATTTATCTTGTTTGGTATTATGGAGCTTCTTGAAGCTGTGGCCGATGTGTTTGAGCAAATTTAGAAATTTCTCCACCAGTGTCTTGAAATATTGTTTCTGGATCTGAGGCTCAGGGAAAGATAGGGACTGGAGATAAAATTGGGGAATCATTATCTAAGGATGCAAATTAAAACTATGAGAATGCTTAGAATTGCTTTGTAAGAAGAATGGTGTTCAAAACTAGAACACTGGGGATCACTAAATATTAAAAGACAGTGAGTTAAAGAATAGTCACATAGATAGGAGAACTAGGAAAGGATAATAGCATCTCAGAAGCCTAGGAAGGAGAGCTGAACGAAAGTGATGGAGTAGTTAATGTCTTGCAGTTAAATGGTCCAATAAAATTTGAATTAATCGCTATAAAGGTAATTGGTAACTTTAGCACAGTTTCGGTGGGATTAGAAGGTATTCATGACAGGAGAAGAAACGAAGACTTTTTGTTTTTTGTTTTTTGTTTTTTGCTGTGGGCTCCTTTCAAAAAGTTTGACTGCAAAGGCTTTCCTTTAGAGAGTAGATAGAGCTAGAGGAGTGCAGGGCCAAGGAAGGAATATGTTTATAAGTTGAAAGGATAAAGAAAGTGAGCAGTTAAAGATTCAGGACAGAGAGAATGATTGACAGAGCAGAGGTACAAAGGAGACTGTTAGGAACACAGGTAAAGGAATTACATGAAAAGAGGTGGAGTTACTTCATTTCTAGGCTGAAGAGAAGTTAGGAAGAACTAGATTTAATATGAAGGAGACAGAAAGTTAATGAAATTCAAACTTGATCAATTCAGCAGTGTGGGCCCGAGCATTCTTAGGCAAGCCTAAAATTTAACTCTTATTTTTATCCTAGAAACTTGATGGGGGATGAAGAGAAAATGAAAGACTTTCTAGATCATCTGGGAACTTTTCTTCCAGAAACTCTCAATGTAGCTATACCATAGCAAATTAGTATAGTTTGAAATATTCAGTAGGCAAATTTTGAAAGATTCTCTGCTGATGGATCTGATTAATTAGGTTACTTAAGGTTGCAAGAAATAGATATTCTCAGGCTGTATCAATTAGTAGGGGCTTAGTGTAAGGACCTGGGTAAGTACCAGGCTAACAGCACATACTCATACAACCTCCCTGGTACCTCCACCCTAACTAATTCTGATGTCACTATTTTCCATTTCAGTAAATGGTATATGCATTTGCTCAGGGCAGAAGTTGAAGCCATCCTGACTCATTCTTCTCTTAATCTCACACCCTGTGTATTCAATTGATCAGCAATCCTATCAACTCTATGTTTAATGTATATTTCTTTTTCAGACCTCCATCATTTCCTACTATTAGAGTCTTCTAATTTCTCTACTTCACCCTTATCCTTCCCACCCTCCCCAACAATCTGTTCACACAGTAGCCGAAGTGATCATTTAAAGATGTAAATCAAGCTTGCTCAAAACTTTCCAAAAGTTTATCATCCCATTTAGAAACATTCAGAGTTTTTACACAACTCTACATGATTTTGTTCCTGGCTTCTCCAGAATTATTTCTTCTTATTCCTTCTCACTCACAGTCTCCTACACACTCTGACTTTCTGTGTTAAATATATTGAGAAGATCCATGCCTCAGGGGCTTTGCGTTTGCTCCTCCCTCTGTATCGAATATTTCCCCCAGACCTCCACAGAGCTTGCTCCTCACTGCAGGTCACCTCTTCTGTGTTGCCTTCCCTAAGCACTCTAAATAAAATAGCACCCCTTTCTTGACTATATCCTAACTTCTTTGTCTTCATGACACTTATTACTTCTTGACTTTATATATTTAATTTGTTTCCTGTCTTTTTTTTGTTTGTTCTCTGATAAGTTCAGAACCTAGAATTCCCTGAAATAGAGTAAGCATCCAGTAAACATTTATTTGTTGAATGAATAAATGCTAACAGCATCACCTTGGAAGCAAATGATGTTTTGATTCAACTTATTCCTAGTCTTGTTATCATGCAGTATTGGGAACTTGATTAATGTTGGATCAATTGGCTAGCAAGTGATAAATTCATTCAAAATAGCTTAAGGAAAGGAGACTTTATTTTAATGACTCAGTTGCATTTCTCAGAATTTATTTTAAGAATAAATAGAGATAGGGGCTGGCCCAGTGGCATATAGCACTCGCTCCACTTTGTTGGCCTGGGGTTCACAGGTTTGGATCCCAGGCGTGGACCTAGCACCACTCATGAAGCCACGCTGTGGCAGCATCCCACATAAAATAGAGAGAGGTTGGTACAGATGTTAGCTCAGCAACAATCTTCCTCAAGCAAAAAGAAGAAGATTGCCAACAGATGTTAGCTCAGGGCAAGTCTTCCTCGCAAAAAAAGAAGACGAAAAAGAAATACAGCTAGGACTTTTGAGATCTGGAAAGGCATATTAGGTAGCTTCTCTCTTTCCACTCTTCATCTCCTCCCTCCTACCCTACCCACACAAACCCCACATGACCATCTGTCTCTGATTCTCTTTACATATGTGTTTCATTCTTGTTCTCTATGGTTTAAGTTCTCTGTTGCCTCATTGGTTTGTAGTCTACATAACAATCCACCCTAGATCCCTATAGTCTCTAAACCAGTTCCGTATTCTTACAAGAAGAAAGATGATTAGCTGAGCACAAGGCAGATTTATATGGTGTATACAGCTCTCCCTTCCAGGGTTATGGGATGGGCAGATTAAAGAGGAGATAAAATGATGCGTACTCCATCCAACATTGCCACTTTGGGCAGAGCTCTTGTTCCAGGCTATCTTACAAGCTTGTGGCCTGCCTTTGTGTTGAGTGCCAGATCCTGGTTTGATCATATTTATGGCTGGTTGGGAAGAGAGTTACATGGCTAATCATCTTCATCTTTGAGTCAGGAGATGCTCCTTTCTGCTTTGTGTCAGTAGGAGCTGTGAGTTTTACATTTCCTGCATAAACTTGTTATTCTGCTGTTTGTCTTTAAGGTCTGTTTGCTTACTATACCCAAAGTAGGCATTAGGGAAAAGTTATTCCCTGGATAGGAATTTCTGCAGCAATGGGTAAGATCTTGGGCTTTAGATGCAGGCAGATCTAGTTTTAAATCCGAGCTTTTTAACTTATTCACAGTTACAAAGCTACTGCTGCTCTTCGTCTTCCTGTTTCCTTGTATGTAGACAGCAATAATGATAACACTTATTCTCATAGTGTTATTTTAGGCGTGGAGGAAGCTCATTCACTCATACATACATACAGTGATATATGTGCCTGTGATAAATGTGAGAGCACCCACTGTGTGCCAGGTCCTGTTCTGAACTCCGAGCATGGCTATGAACAAGAAAGATACCAGCCCTAGCCTCAGGAGGGATGTCAGTGCTAGTGAGGGAGATAGACTGTAAATAAGTTCACAAACGAATAATATTTCAGGTAGTAATAAGTGCTATGAATTAAAGTAATGGAAAGTAGAGTAGTAGAAGTACGGAGGGGGGCTTCGACAGATGTAGAAGATGATTGAGGAAAGCCTGTGAGGAGGTTTTTATATAGAGATATGGAAGATGTTTCAAAATAAAACAAAACAGCCGTATGAAGATCTGGAAGGAAAATATTCCAAGCAGGAGCTTGGTATTTTAGAGAAACAGAAAGGCCAGTGTGACTGCGGTTTACTTAGTGCGTGAAGGTGGAAATACTGCAAGTTACAGTTGGAGAACTTGGTCGGGTCTGGACAGTGTAGGCTGTTGGGAGGAGTTGGAATCTTGTTCTAGTTTTGATGGGAAGCATTTGGAAGGTATTTACATTATTCTGGCTGCAGTGTGGAGCATGGACAGATAGAGAATGGTCATGAATAGAGTTAAGACCAATTTAGAAAGCTGTTGTTTTCATCCAGGTAAAAGATACTGATGAGTTGGACTAGATGGAGATGATGAGAAAAGGTTGGATATGGGGTGAATTCTGGAGGAAGAGCCAAAAAAAGACTATCGTAGATTGGATGTGGCATATGAGGAAAAGAGAGGAGTCAAGGATGACCTCTGAGTTTGAAGTTCAAACAGCTGAGTGGGTGGCGATGCCGTTATCTGAGATGGAGAAGACGGAGGAAGACTCCCTCTGTCACCACCAACACAACTCCACTCCCACTTCCACCACCACTTTCAGAGGGCACAGAGTGATTTGCCTAATATTCAAAGTTTGTATGTTAAAGACCACAGACATTTTAGTACATGTGGCCTCTTATATTCTGAATAATGTGTGTCATGATTAAACAAACTTCATGATTATTTAGAGGCTGTAAAAGACATGACTTGTCCTGACAGCCAGTGTAAATTGGGTAGTAAAATAAAGTTAAGAAAAAGTAAATAAAAGCAGTACTTTAAAAAGTAATTAAAGTTAAAATTTTTTAACGAAGTTTGAACCAGAAACTCAGAAACTGGGCATAAAATTGTGATAAATAGTTAACCAGTGAAGAATAGATGGAGTATAAAGATAAAATTTCCAAACTTGTGTGGATTAGGAAATTAAAGGCATGAAAATTAAAAGCGTAAAAATGAAAACAGTAAAACAATCCTTTGAAAGACCAAAAATCTTTACAAGTAGAGAGATCAGGGAGATAAATGATAAACTAGGCCTAGAATAATGAAAAGAAAAACATAACTTTTCTAAACATTATAGTGATTTGAAATAGTCTAAAGCATAAAAGTTGAAGAAATATATACGTCCTAAGATACTGTTTCTAATTTTGTGGTTGCTCTTGCTGCTGTTTATTTTTAGTGTAAAATGGGTAAACCTGGGCAAATAGTTACTATCTTTTGTTGTGGCTGTTGTTTATGTAAAACAAGTGATGAAATCTAACTGCATGGAGTTTGACATCTTGACTCTTAAGAGTTCCTTGAAAAGAATGACATGGTGAATTCTTAGAAAGCTGAGAGAACCCAGTGGAAGATCAGATCAGAACGTTTGGTATTTCAGCCTTTGCCTCAGATTAGGACCCGTAGTTGACCGACTCTCAGAGGATGCGTGTGCGCATACAGAGACGCTTGTGAGCCTATGTGTTGTTTTTGGGGGAAAAGGGCATGGTAACTGGTCTGACTGGTGGGTTGTTGCATTGATCTGGCTTAAGGACAAGCCTTCTGATTCCAGAGATAGCACTCTCAGCCTGTTAATTTTCTTCTGAGTGAATTAAGCAATCTGTAAACATTTTCCTTACTTATGATCTTACTGAATTACAGACTCAGTAAGATATAGGTAAAATACTAGCAAGGTTTAATGCTGTTCATGGTCCCAGTGAGGAAGAAAGGGGAGGTTCCATGGCCAGAATAATTAAAGATTATAATTTCTTAACTCTCCAGGAACTGTGGGTGGCTCAAGGAAAATTGGTCTCAGCAGGAGTCGCCGTAGCAGCATGGATTGTATTATCTAAATTTTTTGGATGATTATCCTAAGTAATTCTCATGATCACATAGTTTTTAATTATTTACTTAACTGAAGTTTTACTTTTCCTCCTCACATCAGATTTTATAATCCTTCTTTCACTTTAGTGTTGACCATTTTTCAAACACGTTAGTTTTGCCATCCATTGCTTAGGGTTTTCTTTCCTTCCCCAAAGACAAGACAAGACTCTTGTTTCTTTGATAGTGTTAGATTGTCTTAGTTTGTCATTCTCATGAGTGTCTCTGTTCTTCCAGTACATTAGAACTGCAATTTATACTGATATTCTTGACACTTTTTGCACTCTAATATCATGTTATAGGAGAAATGGTATGTGAAGTTGCATAATGAAACCTGGTAGTATTCCTGTCTGGTATTTTTCATTAACTTCTACAGAAAATAAAAACATTCTGAAAGCAACACTCAAATTTCTGAGACTCATTCTACTTTAACTTTGGGAAGTGATTCTTAATTCTAATAATTATTTTCAGACTAGTTGTTAACGTGTTATATGTGTTTTTGTGTTTAACAATTTTATACCACCTCTGTGACTATCTTAGGAAATCAAGACTGTTTAAAATAAGAATGAGCTTTCATCGTCCTTTGGTGCTTCACTAAGTTCTTTTGATTCCAGTACTTCATTTGAGCAGAGCCAATATCTTTAGTTTTTATCAGTGAAGAAATTCATGAATAGAATGTTGAGTTATTAGAATTCTAATGTTACTTAGAAACGGTAAATATATTTCTTCTTCCTTCTTCCTCTTCTTTTCCTCTTCCTCCTTTTTATTCTAGCTGAAATTAAAATATTTTCCTTTATGGTAAATATGCAGCTTTATACTTCATTCAATCTGATAATTATGGTTTGTTAATCTTTATCAGAGCTAGTGCCTACTCTGTGCTGGATACGGTTTAAAGCACTTTACTTACATAACTCATTTTAATCCTCACAACAACCTCTATGGCAAACTGCCTCATTTGAGGGGTAGAAATTATCTATAGTTAATGTATGTTTTTTTGTCTAAGTTTCTTATGAAATTTTATAAGAAATTCAGGAAAAATCATATTAAAATATTGGTACAAGAAGGAAAAAAGTAATTGTAAGCCAGTTTTACTTTGAGCAGAATAATAGCAAAAATAGAGGCTGAAAGTAACCTGCATACCTTCTCCAGGGGTTTTCGGATGTTGGAACAATCCATCTGGAGTCGTATTTGCTCATAAACATCTAGGCATCCTAGGAAATGAGGCAGTTAAGTCTGGAGATATCCAGTTTAACACTTTTCAATACAAAGTATATTCCAGCATCTTGAGTGATAGGCAGAAAAACTCATCCCAGTGGAGGAGAAAGTGGAAATACGTACATCTTGAACTAGGTCACTGATTCGTATGGTTGAGCAGAGAAAAAACGAAAAAACCTGGCGGATATAACACAAAGTTATAATAGACTGATATTCAGCATCCCAGACCCTGGGGATTTATTGGGCCTACCTTCTTTGGCTTAGGGAACTATAAACTTAAAGCTATTCTTTTGATTGATGGGAGGGAAATGAACTGAACTCCTCTCCCCAAATGCCAATGATGGTAGTGGTGGGGTGGTTGAAGAATGTTGTCCTCATGTAGAAAAGTACAAGATAGTGCTAGATAACTGCAGAGAGAGAAGCGAACCAGTTGACAGACAGCTCTTAGCATGGGGGTTTGAACATGACTTCTGGAGCCAGGCTGTTTGGGTCTGAATTCCAGGTTCTTTATGAGTAATACTTTCCCTTATCACCAAGATTGATGTGACATAGAGAAACAAGGTTTGTGTAATATAAGTTTGCATAACTAGATATTTAATTACATATTTGCTGATGTTAAAGTAAGTGACCGGGCTGGCCCAATGGCATAGTGGTTAAGTTCAGCCTGCTCTGCTTCGGCAGCCCAGGGTTCATGGGTTTGGATCCCAGGCACGGACCTGCACCACTCATCAAGTCATGCTGTGGCAGCGTCCCACATCCAAAATAGAGGAAGATTGACACAGATGTTAGCTCGGGGCCAATCTTCCTCACCCCAAAAAAAAACTAAGTGACCTTTTCAGTTTATTAGGAATTAGAATGGCATTAAGTTTTTCTTTTCTTTCTTTCTTTTTTTTGAAGAAGATTAGTCCTAAGCTAACATCTGCCACCAATCCTCCTCTTTTTACTGAGGGAGACTGGCCCTGAGCTAGTGTCCGTACCCATCTTCCTCTACTTTATATGTGGGACACTTGCCACAGCATGGCTTGACGAGCGGTGCTTAGGTGCATACCCAGTATCCAAACTGGCAAACCCTGGGCCACCAAAGTGGAATGTACAAACTTAACCACTGCGCCACTGGGCCAGCCCCAATTTTTTCTTTTAAAGCTACAATAGACATTAGCTATACATTTAATAAATATTGCAGAAGTTTCTTAACAGGAATAATGCACACTTGCATTTAGCACTGCACTGTTAGAGTTGTGTACCAATTGTCCATTTGGATGTCACCCAAAAGGCCTCACAGGGTGAATTTCCCACAGTACAGAATCTGGCCATCAACTTACAGATCAGAAACCTTATTTTGCCAGGATATTAAGACTGGAGTCATCTTCAGAGACTAAAATAATCAGGTTTAAGAAAATGAGGCGTGAAAATCATAATGTAAAATTTAATTTAAGCCATCATGTGAACTGTAGTACCAGTAGTATCTTGTTTAGTGCATTGTCTGCATAAAGTAGTTCTTCATGAGATACTAGATCTTTACCAAAAGCTAGCTTTGCAAATCTATACTCAATAGCATGTCTAATTGCATTTGACTGGGATAGTTTGATGGGCTCTTCTCTGTAACAGACGAACAGCCCTGCCAGAAGAACTACACTTCTCCTTTGCTGTTAAGAAATATGAAGAGTCTGAGATTTTTACCCTAGCTAGCAAGTTAACCTGCAGGTTTTACCGATGCTGCCCGAAGACGTAAGGCTGCTAGATCAGAGACAAAAGACTTTGTTACTCACAGCACAATAAAGTAGCATGAGCTTCACGTTTGTGTGTTGGTTCCCCTTGCCTCCCAAGCCCCAGAGGGGCAGTGCTGAGCTGCTCAGGTGGATGTTGCACACTCTCTGGGTTTGCATCACAGCACTGGAACCCTCAGCTTAGGGACCTTAGTCTTTCATGGGCAGTAAGCCTGCCTCACTTTGGCCAGGGAGAGAGGCAGTGTCTTCATTATACTGAATACTAATCAAACCTAACTTCAAATGGGAGACACTGTCGTCCAAGGGTTTTACTATACACCCATCTTTGAAAAGATAATCTGAAACAGGGACAGATGGTGCTCTGCTCACTAGATATGCAGAAATGAGACCCATGGAGAATTGTCACCTAGCACTAGCTTAGGTTTTTCCCTCTAGTAGTGCTTTAGTAGGCATTGCCAGTGTTTGTCTTCAACTCATTTTCTATCTTCCATGAGCTACTTAAATGCTTTTGATGGATAGGTACATTCTTTCAAAATACTGATGCTCTTAGTCAGGTTTTAGTTAAGTCTAATAGGCCTGGAAGCCATTGTGGGTCTTTTACTCATTTTACTTACTTTCAGGTTCCTGGAGGTCATTTCACTATAGACAAATAAGACCATATATCAGTGAGCTTATGATCAAAGATTTATGACATATTTAATACATAGAAAACAGTGTATGTAATGACCCCTGAGAAACCACCAACTTAGAAAAAGGAGCACCCCCAATTCTATCCCCTTCATCCTAGAGGTAACCTTACCTTGACTTTTGTTTGCTTAGCATTCCTATGCTTTTCTTGATAGTTCTACCGCTTATTTTTCAGTTGTGTTATATTTTTGTGGTTATTAGACATACTGCTAGGACAGGCTTTCTTGTCCTCCACTGTTCAAGTGCTGGAGTTTCTTTAGGGTGTATAGGAATGGGCTTTTGCTGGTGTTAGGCTACAAAAGGCTCTGAGATGAGTTAGTCTGTAGGATTCATGTGTTCTGTGAAAACGAGATGTATACTGAGCATGTGAAAGAAGATGGAAATAGCCTGTGATTGGGCTGGCCCCGTGGCCGAGTGGTTAAGTTCGCGCGCTCCGCTGCAGGCGGCCCAGTGTTTCGTTGGTTCGAATCCTGGGCGCGGACATGGCACTGCTCACCAAACCACGCTGAGGCAGCGTCCCACATACCACAACTAGAAGGACCCACAACGAAGAATATACAACTATGTACCAGGGGGCTTTGGGGAGAAAAAGGAAAAAAATAAAATCTTTAAAAAAAAAAAAAAAAGAAATAGCCTGTGATTGTTTCTTTACAAACTGATTTTAACTACATGCTCTTATATAACCTTGTTACTAAGTAATAAAATTTTCTGTGACACTTCTCCTTTTTGAGTTTTATTTGTGGCCAATATCTCCTAGTTTGTGGTTGTTTTTCACTCTCTTTATGGTGTTTTGGTGAACAGATGTTCTAAGTTTCAGTGCAGTTGAATTTATCGTTCTTTACCTGGGGGTGTTTTTATGAACTCTTCCCCATCCTTGTCTCAAAGATTTTCTCTTTATTTTGTTTTAAAAGTTTTGTCTTTAACCTACTTCAAGCTGATTTCTCTTCTGTGGTAGATATTCGTTTTTATTTTTTTCATGTGGATTAATTGTTCCAGCACCGTTTATTGGATCCTTTCCCCTTCTGATAGGCAGGGCCGTATCTGTCATATACCAAGTTTTCACGTCTGTTTGCATCTGTTTCTGGTCTCTCTCTGTGATCTGTTGGTCTCTTTGTCCCTGCACCAGTGCTGCGTCGTCTTCTTTCCTATAGAATTACCTTAGCTCTGTGACGCGTCTTAGTGTCTGTAGAGCAAGTCCTGTCTCATCTTTTTCCTCTTAGCAATGTTTTTGGACTGTTTACTCTTCCACAAAATTTGGAATCAGCTTATCAAGTTTGGTGAAATATCCATTTGCAGTTTGTATTTGAAGTGCACTGAACCAATATATTAGTTTGGGGGAGAATTTAGGCTTCTTATCCATGAATATGATATCTCCTTCTATTTAGGGTATCTCTCTATATCTTCAGTATCTTTCTATATCTCTCAATAAATCTTTGTGTTTTCTTCATGAAAAGAAATCATATTTCTTTTATAAGATTTATTCCTCTATGCCATTTTGTTGTTGTTACCATTATAAATGGAATCTTTTTAAAATTTCTTTTGTGACCAACTTTGAAGAAGCATTTTTTGATTTTCTGGCATTTTTACTGCTTGCTGTTCTCTCTCTCTGAACTTCCTGGATCTGTGATTTGGTGTCTGATATTAATTTGGGTAAATTTTCAGTCATCATTATTTCAAACATTTCTTCTGTTTCTTTCTCTCTTCTTCTTCAGGTATTCCTATTTTATGTATGTTACACCTTTTGTAATTGTCCTACAGTTCTTGAAGATGGTTTTTGTTTTTTTCAGTCTTTGCAATTTTGGAAGTTCCTATTGCTATATCCTCAAGCTGAGAGATTCTTTCCTCAGCCATGTCCAGTCTACTAATAAGCTCATCAAAGGCATTCTTCATTTCTCTTAACGTTTTTGATCTCTAGCATTTCTTTTTGGTTCTTTATTAGAATTTCTATCTGCTTGCATTGCTCATTTGTTCTTGTATGCCGTCTACTTTATCCATTAGAGCCCTTAGCATATTAATCATAGTTGTTTTAAATTCCTGTCTGCTAATTTCAAAATCCCCGCCATATCTGGTTCTGATGCTTGTTCTTGAAATTATGTTTTTGCCTTTTGGTGTGTTTTGTAATTTTTTTCTTGAAAGCTGGACATGATGTACTGAGTCAAAAGAACTGCTGTAAATCGACCCTTAGCAATGTAGTGGTAAGATGTATGGGGAGAGGCAGCATTCTATCGTCCTGTGATTAGGTCTCAGTCTTAGTCTGAGCCCATGCCTCTGGACTGTATACTTCACAAGTATTTCTCAGGTTTTTTTCCCCCACTTAGATGGGTCAGATGGTTAGAGTTGACTGGAGTTGGGTATTTTCCTTCCCCAGGTCAAGTAGTCTCTGATAATGCCCCAGCAGGTGAGGCTCTGGGTAACTAGTTTCTTGTGAGGGCGGGTCTTGTTAAGAACAGAGTGTTCAGGCAAATTTCAAAATGGTTCCTTTTCCCCTCCCCCTGCTGGAAGCATGCAGGGGACTTTTCTCATATTTACTGTGGGAACTTGGTTGAACTCCTGGAGAAAAACAGAAAAGTTTGGGGGCTTCACTGTGTCTGAATCCCCCTGGAGTTTTAAACTCTCAGAGTTGTCCACACACAGTTCAGGTTTTGCTAGCGCTAGTTTCCGCAGCAGTTTCCACTTAGGAGTCTCTGCTCTGGTAAGTAAGCTGTGACTCCCTATATTTTCCTGTCTGTCTCTCCAACCTTGGGGGCAGTGGTTTCCTCTTTTCTCTCATGGATCCAAGAAGAGTTGTTGATTTCTTTTTTCTCTTCAGCTTTTTGCTTGTTAGAGCAGAGAACTCTATTACTTTTTAAATTAAATTTTAAGTATATAAGGAAAGACCTATGTTTAAATAATAAATAGGATGACTCAAATCATGCTTTTTATTAAACTGTTCTGAAAGACTTCAGTACTGATGGGTTATGAAGTTTTGGATTATACACTGTATGTAAGTTTATTAAAAATAAGAAGTCTGTTCTTTTGTCACTTAAGTAGGATTTGTTTGTGTTTTAGATAACGTTCAGTCATCCAGGCCTAGACATTCAGGGTAGAAACACAGAATATGTACAGCGGCAAATATCCAAGGAATGTGGAAGCCTAAAGTCCCAAAATAGGGTAAGTAATCTTAGTTTATCTTCTGATATTGAATGTAGCTAATTAACATGTAAGGGAAATTTTTCAGTTCTTCTAATTCTCCATATAGTTCAATTGTACTAGAAAAATTTTTTGTATATAAGTTTAGTACATATGTGCTTACTACATATATGCTGTTATTTGAATTCCATCCAGATTTCTAGTTTGATTCTGGAGGACTGTCACAGTGTATTTATCACTGGATAGGAATTGAAAATTGTTAATTTAATGGACTACATCCATCACTATACCTTTAGCCCAGACCTGGAATTTTTTTTAGCCCTGATTCTAAATATCTGGGGAATAGGAATTTGCCCCAACTTGGACCAGGTGCTTACTTGTAGACTAGTCACTGTGTCCCAGGACTGGGGCTAAGAGATACAAATAGGACTACTAGAAGCCTACTTGTATGGGTGAAGGGAAGGGTCATTGTGATTTATCCCCCAAGATTTACTTTGCCCCCTGGTCTCAAGGAGACAATCTACAGAAACGTTAGAGAGAGAGGCAGAGAGAGTGTCTGTATGTGGTATAGTGTGTTTTAAGCCCTTTTCAGAGACTTTTGTATAGCCAAGCTATAAACGTGTATGTCTTTGTATTAGTTTGCTAGGGCTGTCATAACAAAATACTACAGACTGAGTGGCTTGAACAACAAAAATTTATTTTCTCACATCACAGTTCCAGAAATGGAAGTCTAAGATAAAGGTATTGGCACATTTGGTTTCTTCTGAGGCCTCTGTCCTTGGCTTTCAAATGGCCCCCTTCTGGCTGTGTCTTCATGTGGTCTTTCCTCTGAGCACCCACATTTCTGGTGTCTCTCTGTTCAAATTTCCTCTTCTTATGAGGACACCAGTCAAATTGGATTAAGGTCCATCCTAAGGGCCTAATTTTAATTTAGTCACCTTTTAAAAGGCTCTATCTCCAAATGTAATTACATTCTGAGGTACTAGGGGTTGAGGCCTCAACATATGAGCTTAGAGGGGGGAGTACAACTCAGACCATAATATTCCATCCTCTGGTCCCCAAATTCATGCCTTCTCACATGCAAAGTACATTCACCCCTTCAAGTGTGGGTGAGACTCAAGGTATAATTCATCCTGAGGCAAAATTCCTCTTCACCTGGGAACCTGTGAAACGAGACAAAATACCTACTTCCAAAATACAGTGGTTTGGGAAAGCCACAGAATAGAGATTCCCATTCCCAAAGGGAGAAATTGGAAAGAAAGGAGTCATGTGTCCCAAGCAAATCTAAAACCTAGCAGGCTAAATTCCATTTGATTTTAAGGCTTGAGAATAATCCTATTTACCTCGGTGTTCTGTCTTCTAGGCCCACCAGGGTGGTGGCCCCACTCCCCTTGGCCTTGGATGATAGCATCATTCCTAGGCCCCCTTCCTGAAACTGAGGAGGTGGCCCCACCCTGTGGAACTACGGAGGAGGCAGTCCCACCTTTGGGGTCATTCTTCCCTTTTCTTACAGGATAACACATGTTCTCAGCCACATAGCTCTTTTTGCCAGTCCTATAAATCCTAGAAGTCTGCCTTCATTTCATCCCAACTCAGTCCCCTTCAGTCCAAGGTGGCAGCATTTCAGCTCAGATGGCTGATTGGATCCATGAGTCTCTTTAATTCCTTGGAGGAGTCCCGTGATCTCTTTATTTTATGATTGTCTAGCCACGCCTTTGGTATTCTTTCTGGAACATGCTTTCTCAATTTTTGCAATATGGATAGGCGATATGCAATATGGAGAATTTTCCAACTCTTCAAATTCTGGTTCCTTTTTGCTTAAAAATTACTACAATTTATCTCTTTCTTGTCACATTTTACCATAAGCAGCAAAGAGAAACCAGGCTGCGCCTTCAGCTCTTTGCTTTGAGATCTCTGCTAAATGCCCAAGCCCATCACACACTCACAAGTTCTGCCTTCCACAAAACACTAGAATATAGTTCATCCACGTTCTTTACCACTTTATAACAAGGATTGCCTTTCCTCCAGTGTCCGATAATATGTTCCTCATTTCCACGTGAGCCCTCACCAGAAGCACGTCTATATTTCTACCAACAGTCCCTTCAGGGCTATATAGGCTTTTTATAACATGCACCTCAAAACTCTTTCAGCCTCTGTCCATTACCCAGTTCCAAAGCCATTTCCACATTTTTAGGTATTTGTTACAGCAACTCACTCCTTGGTACTAAAATTTGTATGAGTCAGGGTTTTGCAGAGAAACAGAATCAACAAGGTGTGTCTATATACAGAGAGAGATTTATTTTAAGGAATCGGCTCCTGCGATAGTGGAGGTGCATAAGCAAAATCTGCAGGGTAGCCTGTCAGTCATGAGACCCAGGGAAGAGCTGCAGTTTGCGTCTGAAGGCAGTCTGCTGGCAGAATTCCCTCTTGCTCACGGGTGATCAGTCTTTGTACCATTAAGGCCTTCAGCTGACTGGATGAGGTCCACCTGCACTATGGAGGATAATATGCTCCACCCATAGTCCACCAATTTCCATGTTAGTCTCATTCAAGAAACATCTTCACTTAAACATCCAGAATAATGTTTGATCGAATATCTGGGCACTGTGGCCCAGCCGAGTTGACACATAAAATTAACCTTCACAGTCCTTAATGCAATTTTCATCTCTTTCCTTTTTAGGTCCCTTTGAAATCAATCCGACATGTCAGCTTTCAAGATGAGGATGAGATTGTCAGAATAAATCCTCGAGATATCTTAATACGTCGCTATGCGGACTACAGACATCCTGATATGTGGAAAAATGACCTGGAGAGAGATGATACTGACTCCAATATTCAGTTTTCTAAACCAGACAGTAAAAAATCAGACTATCTATACTCTTGTGGGGATGAGACTAAGTTAAGTTCACTCAAAGACTCTGTGGTATTTAAGACACAGCCTTCCTCATTAAAATTTAAGAAGTCAAAACGAAGAAAAGAAGATGGTGAACGTTCTCGCTGCGTATACTGCCAGGAAAGGTTTAATCATGAAGAAAACGGCAGAGGAAAGTGTCAGGATGCTCCAGACCCTATTAAAAGATGCATATATCAAGTTAGTTGCATGCTCTGTGCAGAGAGCATGTTGTATCATTGTATGTCAGACTCAGAGGGAGATTTTTCTGATCCCTGTTCATGTGACACTAGCGATGACAAGTTCTGCTTACGATGGTTAGCCCTAGTAGCTTTGTCTTTCATTGTACCATGTATGTGCTGCTACGTCCCTTTGAGAATGTGCCATCGTTGTGGTGAGGCATGTGGGTGCTGTGGAGGGAAACATAAAGCTGCTGGATGAAAGGATCCAGTGCCAAAATGAGCTTAAATCTTTGTTTCCAGGAATTAGCTAACTTGGATTTGTGGAAGCTTTTGGCAAGCAATCTGAAATCTTGCCTGGTATCATTGGGGCCACACGCGGAGGAAGCAGAACTCTTCAGTTCTTGGCGTTTCACAAATGCCAGCCATGCCTAACTTTTTCCCTTGAGTGCATGGCATGTTTTGTTACAGGTTGTAAAGAGTATTTGCAAAAGGAAACCATTTCTGGTTATTGGCTATAAAAAGTGAGCATAAAATATGATCCAACTAAAAGGGATTAATTTTTGGCATTTTTGTATATTTATGCATTAGGTGATGGGACTTTTAAAGGTTTGAATTCATTAAGACGTGAACTAAAAGTGCGCTAAGGGGACAGTTGATTTCAATCTAAGAAAAGTTAACACTTGGGAATTGTAAGACGTAAAAGAAGTGCAACTAAATCATTTATTAGTTGTTTTTTGAAAGCAGTTTTATGTATAAATAACAAATGTTTATATTTAACTAAATATAAGGTACGAATTATTACATATTAAACTTTTCTTCCCCTTCCTAGTTCTGAGGTAGATGTACATATATCTACTATCACATTCCATTATATTTTGAATATTTTACTCATCCTAGTTAATAACGTTTTTATTCCATGTGAATGATTTGATATTTTCATCCTCATTTCCCTTTGGCTACAGTTTATATTGAGTTATATCTGTACATTCTGGTAATCTAAAATCCTTAAAAATATTCTAATAGCCTTGAGTGACCAACTTTTTTTTAAAGCACAGATGTAATTGTCTAATGTTCTGATGGGAACGTAACACTTATTTTTATATAAAAAGAGACTGAGTAAACATTATAGAAAAAAGTGAGGTTTTTGGGTTGTTGTTTTGTTTTTTTGTGGTATTCAACCAGCAAGTTGTTTTCTTTCAGAGTTTCCTCCTTCAAAAAATTCTATTGCATTTACAAATGTTTGACAAGGCAAAAAGTGTAACTGGATAGTCAGTATAAAAGTGTCCTCCTGAGATCTCCATTCCTCTCTCTGCTAAACCAGAATATGTTCAGCTGTGTTACTAATTTCTTAGCTTAATTCTCAGTACTTATTATTCACATAACAGTAATTTTTCTCAGTTGCATTTTATTTTATTTAAACTGGCCAAAAGCAAAATCATTTTGTGTTCAAGTGTGTGCTAAACTATCCCAGGAATGTATTTAATCCAACATTGTGAATGAAATATCTTGTACATATAAATAGATTTCTTCTGCAGAACATTGTATTACTGGATGTTTTATTTACAAAACAGTTGGATAAATGTTCCAACAAATTGTTTAAAATACTTTGGGGTCAAATTGTCTTTTTTAAGTGTTACGTTACAACTCTCGCCAAGTAAGGGGTTCTTTAAGAACATTCCCTGAGAGGGATAAAGTTGAGAAGTGTGCCTTTTTTTTAATGGCTTGAAGTTTCAGAAGTGATAAAAACTAAAATCACACTACCATTTGAAGCTTATTTTCTATGCAGGTTTTAAAATGTCATTTATGTATCATTCTTTTTACATATCACATTTAAGCTTGTGTTTGCTTTCTTCTTTTGCCCCAGATCAAACTGAACAATGTATATAACACTATATCTGTCTGTAAAATACTTTTTTTTTAAGAAAGCATTTATATTTATATGACAGCTTGAACTGACAACATTGTGTATATAGATCATCTTGAAGTATTATTTCACATTGAAAAGAAGAAAAATATATTGATAACTATAGACGTTATGAAGAAGAAGTTATTTCTAGTTTTGTACTAAAAATCAATTGGATGAACTAAATCCAAAACGTGACACTGTGGCAGCAGTTTTAAGTCTTATTTTTACTGTTTATATATTTGGACGCTGCTACATCAGATGATCTTCATCCCTGAAGTTTTCAGCTAAACTTGGTTTCCTAGAATAGACTGTTAACTTTCAAAATTACTTTTTATTGGTGAAATAGAAATATTGGTTTTCCTTGTGAATGAATTTTCATATTTGTAAGTGCTGAGTTTATAATTCAGGTTTGAGCAAGGTGTGAATAACTGAAGAAAATAACTTGCTGGCTATATAGGAAAATGCTGTGGAAATGAACTGTGTATATACTTCTGGAAGAACAAATTTAATCATTTCTTCTGTTATGCACTAATCGGTATAGTGCAACTCCTGGTTCCGTACTGTATTTTATATGCAACATATATGCTTTAAAATTTTAATGTTTGTGCATTAATATTTTCAATTTGTTTAACCACTTTGCTGCTAAGATTTTGCCGTCCCATCCCCATTTTTTCCTTTACAATTTTAAACAAGTTTCTTCATTAAAAACTATGGTGATGAAATGGTTTTTATTTCACCTTGGATCATTGTAGTTACACGCTCAGTTTCCAAATCAGTTTAGAAGACTAACTGATAATAGAATATTAACTGAATCCCTATGTGGAAATTTTCTGGAGTAAATTAGAATTCTTATGTGAAAACAAATGGGTAGTTTGAATTTCTCGCTAAGCAGGTGTATAGGTGTGTTCAGGAACTATTTTCTCGTTCTGCGTACACATTTGGCACTGCCAGTTGGCTTTTCCTTTAAAACCTTTCTGTTTTTAATCTGGTAGTATAAGCAAATGGCTAAACAAAACTGCTTCAGTAACAGTATTGAAAATGAAATCATCTAGATGGCATAACAAGAAAGACTTTGGTCTGGTCTCACGGCTTGTGTTCAGAATTGATAGTTCTTAGAGATTCCTCTCCTGCTCTGACGGGGGAATCATTTGATTTCTGAACACGTATGAGAGGTGGAACTTCAGCACCACCTACTGGGTGATGCATAGACCAGAGACATGAGGTGGCACTGGGATCTGACAGGGCTCCTCACTACTACCAGTACTAAAGGGCTATTTACACGGTGGCCGCCTGCAAACGGAGAAGGCAGGAGTACAAAACATCTCCAAGGAACTGTAAAACAAATCTTTTCCGTAATGTGTCTTGTTGGTCACTGAAAGATTTTAAGCACTTTTTCTTACATATCCTGTTTTAAAATATGTATTGATATTTGGAACTGGCAGTCAAACTTAATGGATGTGCCGAAGTATTTATAGAACCAATTCTTTTAACTTGCAAAAGCCACTACCAAAATGGTATTCTTATTTTTCCTCCCGTTACCAGTCAGGGAGAATTTTTTTAAAAAATAAACATCACGTGTATTTCATCATGACAATTTCAGAGAGTGTGTGTCTGTCTCTGGGATGCTGTTGGGGCAGGGGTTAGAATTTAAAGGGGAAAACTTGAAAACTACCTATTTTCATTGGTTATTCAGCAGTGCCTAAAATGAACTCTTGATGTAATACAAATGCACTTTCAATTCATATGTATAGTGCCATCTGATATCTTGGGTAAGTCTTGCTTTTTCTTTTTTTCTCCCCCACTTAATTGAACGCTACAGAGATTGTTGCTTAATATCCATGTTAGTCTCCAGAGTACAAAAAAAATGGCCTTTCTTCCAGATGGGCAGTTTAAGGAATCTTAAGTATGTTCCTTTTGTTGAAATCTACCTTAGGTTTTGTGATTATACTTTGGAAAGTGTATTTAAGGTTGAGTTTTAAATTTTAGCCCAAAGATGCAATTAAGCAAGTATAACATTTTTCTACATAAAACTTGGAAAACTCCAGTTGCCTGGAAAACACAGATTCTTCGCTAAATATTCTCATTTTTAATTTGACCTCCAGACTCACATTTCTAAGTGTAAGGGGAAGCACTAAAATCTTGCATTATTGTTGCACTTAAAAAAAAAATTGGTCTATAAACCACAATAAAAGCACCATAAGGTGTTTTGCAGTGAGTCAAAATATTAAAAAAAAAAAAAATCACAACCTGAGGTGATTTATGTAAACTAAAACCAAAACAAAAAAAGGGCTTCAAGGTATGAAGGTACTTTTTGCCTAGCAGCCAGGTGGTTATAAAACTTGCATATGCTTTGATACACTGATGTTAGCCATTGTTTCTGAAAGCTCTTTAAATTGCATAAGTCGCTAGTTTTGAAATTTTTCAAGATTAATCTAATTGAAAAGTCTTTGTATTAAGATACACATAGATTTTTGTGGACATTGCCAGTATGTAGTGTCATTTGCTTTCTATTCTTGACCTCAGAAGTGCCTCACTTGTATATTATTTCCATTAAAAGCTTGACTGCATTCTTTCTAATAAGCAATGAAAAATTGTTTAATTCATATCATAATGTATCTCCTTAGATATAGGTGACTAGCTTGATAGTTTTGGATATATAATGTAAATATGCATATATAAGTTTGTAACTGTTTTTGTTACATCATACTCATGTAATTGGACATATCAGATGATATCTTAAGAATTTGTTTTAATTACCTGATTAAACCTATCCTGAAATATAAAAGGACTTTTTCTTACTCTTCTAGAGGATAACAAACTATCACATGAGATGCTAATTATTAATGGAGAAAGGAGTAGAAATGATTGGAAGCTTCTTATCATAGTTTTTTTAAGGTATATTTTTAACTGAAAGTTCATGTATGGTTCATCTTAATGACTTATTTATTCATCCTTGATTGTATCCAGATTTTTTTGTAGTCTCTTACCTAATACATTATATTTATTGGTTTGGGAACATGTTACAGCTAAGTCTGGATTAACCACCTTAAATGATATGTGGGAAATTTTTGACCCAAGGTGACTACTAATTTTTTTTGTGTCCTAGTCAGTTTCAGAGTTTCGCTTAACTTGTAATATAAACAAAAATAACTTAATAATCAACATGAAAAATTATTAGGACAGAACTATACTCAAAAACGATAGTGTATTTCAACACTAGAATAACTTTGGGACCTTTATACCATGAATTATGAAATGTAGTCTTCTACTTATTTCCGGATTTTCAGAAATTTGCTTTATGTTCTTCACATCAAGTTAATACCCAAGAGTAAGTGGAATAGTTTTTACATCAGACAAATTAAAACTAGGGTTTCTGCTTGGCCATCAATATAGTTCGTGCACACAGTGGTCCTTAAAAAAGATAACATTGGTGTTAATATGAAAGCTGGCATCAACTCCTTTAAAATAAACTGCTCTAAGACTTGCAGTTTTAGAGAGATCCTTGAAATAATGGCTCAAAAAAGATATTCTTAATAAAAGTCGAACAAAATCACAGTTGAAATGGTGTTTTCTTTTGTCCAGCAGTCTTTATTTTTGTTGCGTGATGTATTTTAAATGATCGCTTTTATTTCTCAAAGAACACTCTAATGAAAGTATTATCCTCATTTTACTAAGGAGGAGATTTAGCCTTCAAGTGTTAAAAAATATTCCCAAGATCTCATTAGAGGCACCAGGATTTGAAGCAAATTGTCATACTTCAAAGCCCATGCTTTTTAGTCACAATGCGCAGTATGTTTTGTTACAAGGGTCGCAGATTGACCTCACAGAATAGTCATTGTTCTGTTAAAACGAAATCTTTTTTAAGCTGGAATAATTTTATACAGAAATAATTTCTTAACTTGCACTCCCTTTTGTTTCATCTCTGGGCCCCCTGTTCCTCTATCTCAGGAGGCTCTGCACTATCCCCAGTAAGACACATGGGGATCCTTAAAATTGGGAGAATAAAATTGATAATGCTTCAAGATACATCCACTGTGTGCCGATCCAACAGGAAGCAGTAAAGACGTGTACAGGCCAGTGTGTGGGAGTGTTCCTTTTGCTCGGTTGATGTTATTTTTCTAAAGATTCTGAATCTGAGCGATTCTTTTTTGCTAAAACAAGGATACTTCCTCTTGAGGCGATAGAAAACTGCTCTCAAGTGAGTCTTTCACAGTATTCTGTACTCTTCCTTTTCAAGTGGTGAGCCGTTCGAATGTCAGTTTTTCCACCAAGCCTGTCTTTGAGCCAGAGTTGCATTTGGTATCAGGGCTACTTCCTACACGTGTCATCATGATGAGGTTAGTGTTCTCTCTTTCTTCAAACTTAACCTGAAAATAATTTGCAATAACCATGAGGTGTGCAATTTGGAAAGAATTGGGACAGGAAGAATTTCATCATGCAACAAGATCATTCTTTCTGGACAATAAAACTTAAGGAGAGGTGTTTAAGTTTCATTTCCATTACTTATAAATTTTGCATTGCCAAATTGCAAATATTAATTTAAATGCTTTTTTTCTTTTTGAAACACCGTGAAACAGAAAATCATATGGATTTTACTTGTCAAATATAAATCCTTTTTGTGCCCTCCATATTTTCCTCCTTCCTTTTCCCTGTTAAGGACTAGTGTCTCCAACTTTCTCCAAATCTATGAGGGCAAGAATTCATGGAGAAGACTTTTCAACAGTATTCTATAATTCTTTTTAAAATTCTTTTATTCTTCCCCCAAAATGGCTAGTGAACTTAAGTGTGTGTCTTTCATCACTAGGGGAGTCCAGTGCTTCACCGTCTCTTCAAATTTAAGAGAAAACACAAAGTTGTACGAATTCATGAGCTCCCAGCTAGTTAAAAGTTCTTGTTAAATTAGCAAAGTAAAATGCACAGAGATAGCATGATACTCCAAAGTTGTATGGAAATAATGATCCAGACCAGATTACTTACCATTGCTGATAAAGTCGAGTTCACTGATGTTTAGGACTAGGAGGCACTTCAGAAATAATACAACACCCTTATTTTACAAATGTAGAAACAGGTCGCAGGAGGTTGAGAGAGTGCAAGGTCATTTACTTATTTAGAAACACCGCGTGTACTTTAAACGCATACAACCGACCGCCTAAAGTGCATCTCTTGCAAAATGAGCCCAAAACTGATTTCTCCCATTCTTCAAACCTTTTTTTTCTTCTCTGTCTTAGATGGTGACACCACTGCACATCAGTAGTCTGAGCCAGAAACCGATCATCACCTTTAGTTTCTCGTTTTCCCTTGCTTTTCACCATCAATTCTCAATTTTTGACAGTTCTATTCCCTAAGTGTCTCTCAAGTCTGTGTTCCTCTGTCCTCACCGCTGCTGTCCTAGTAGAAATCACCTCATGCTACTGATGTTGGGGATTCGGATTGAATCGCTTGGACATTTTTATCTTTAACAAGAGATGATCTGGATTTTAAATATGATTGGACAGTAAAAGTACTTTAGACTGCAATGAAATGGTGACAAAAAGGTGAGATCTTCAGATTGAGATATCCCCAGATTTAGACAAAAGAAATGGTTTCTAGCGGGACTGAGGAATCGAATGATGGCGACTTGAAAGAAGAGTTCAGCGCCTAAGGAGTTAAGAGCAACTTGAACGACGAAGTACAAGTTTACAGAAATGGAAACTTGAAGCTGTGTATGTTCACCTTTTCTTGAACCCACTCCCATTTTTCACTCCTAGAAGCTTGTTGTCTGTTGTTCGTTGTGGTGGTGGTGGTTTTCTGAGAGCATGGGGAAAGAAGAGAGTGCATTACGGGAAACCTTTGGAATCCTACTGCCAGTAGCATTATAAGTCAATAGCTCCGTAAGCAGGTGAGCCCGTATTCAAAAAAGGTTTCTTTGCCTTTTACAACTCATTGTTCCCTAAAGCAACATCAAAAATTGCCTATGTGGTACAGAGTTTTTTCCCTTTCGAAGGTCACATCTCCAGGCAAAGCCAACTACTTAAAGGATGTTGGGAAGGTGCTATTTTTTAGAGAGGAGTCCCGGGATACTATGCAAATGAGAGTGAAAAGAACCATCCATGTTAAAGGAGAAGCAAGTGCAGAGGCTCTGAATAGAAAGGAGCTTGGCTTCTGGAAGGAGCAGCAAGGAGGCTAGCACCCTGGAGCGGGCGGAGTGAGGGAGCTCCTGACAGAAGCTAAAGTAACAGAGATAGCAGGTGCCAGGTCTTGGGACGTGTAGGTCATGGGACAGAGTTCAGATTTTATTCTGAGAATGATAGGAATCCACTGGAAGGTTTTGAACAGGGACATTTTGTGATCCAGCTGCTATGTGGCTTTTTTTTTCTTTTTTTCTTTTTTTGAGAAAGATTAGTCCTAAGCTAACATCTGCCACCAATCCTCCTCTTTTTACTGAGGAAGACTGGCCCTGAGCTAACGTCCGTGCCCATCTTCCTCTACTTTATATGTGGGACGCCTGCCACAGCATGGCTTTTGCCAAGCAGTGCCATGTCTGCATTCGCACTGCCAACATCACTGCCGGACATCTCCTAACTCACCTCATCAGAGGAGCAGCGCTAGCTCTCGTGAATATTAGTCCTTCAACAGCCCTCATTACATTTATCATTCGCATTCTATTAACTATTCTCGGATTTGATCCGAACCCGGGAACCCCAGACCGCCGAGAAGCAGAACGTGCAAACTTAACCGCTGTGCCACCAGGCCGGCCCCCTTTTTCTTTTAAGTAGTAAACCCAATACTGGTTTCAGATGTTAGGCTGGTATTGTATGACCTCAAGATTTGTCCTGCCCATTCCAGTGAACTGTTCTCAAAGTCCCCCACTACTTCCATGTTTCTAAATCCGGTGGATGTTCCTTTCTTTTTTTTTTTTTTTAAGGAAGATTAGCCCTGAGGTAACATATATCGCGAATCCTCCTCTTTTTGCTGAGGAGGACTGGCCCTGAGCTAACATCCATGCCCATCTTCCTCCACTTTATATGTGGGACGCCTGACACAGCATGGCATGCCAAGCGGTGCCATGTCTGCACCCGGGATCCAAACCAGCGAACCCGGGGCCGCCTAAGCGGAATGTGCGTGATTAACCGCCGCACCACCGGGCCAGCCCCCGGTGGATGTTTCTTAGATAGACCTCACCTCACTGAGCAGCTTTTGACACACTCTTTGCTTCCCTGGCACTACGCTATCCTGGTTTCCTCCCATTTCACCAGTCCCTCCTCTCTTCACTGGATCCTTCTCCTCTTTTCAATCTCTACAAGTTGGAATTACTCAGGGTCCAGTAATAGATTCTTCTCCAGCAATACTCCCCTCTTAGGGGATCTCATCCAATCTCACAGTTACCTGTCACACATATGCTGGTGGTGACCTCATTTAGATCTTCTGCATGACATCTCCACTTGGATGTGTCAGGCATTTCCATTTCAGTAGGGCCAAAGCAGGACTCCTGATTTCTCCCTCCAAACCTACTCCAGTCCGGTCTGCCTCATTTAGGAAATGATTGTAGTTTACCCAGTTGCTCAAAGAATTACTGTCTTTTTTCTTCAAGAGACTTAAAAATAGATGTGCAAATCTGAACAGTTCTTACCATGCGCACACCTCTCCCATCTCAGTGCAAGCCCCAGTTACCTCCTGCCTACACTTCTCGAACAGCTTCTTACCTCCGCTCTTTCACTGCTATGTCCTTTATTTTTAGAACTGATGTATGTATGTATTACAGTGATTGAATATTTGTCTTTTCCACTATCTTAGTTTCAGAATTGTTACTGTATTTTTTTTTCTTAATTAGACAGTTACTTCCCTTACTCTGTTCCTTTCTTTCCCACTTGTACTTTGTGAGCAGGTAATGAGGAAAGAGACCCTAACATTCGTTATATGCCTCTTAGGTACCAGGCACTGTGTCGAACAAATTCACATATGTTATTTAATTCCTCAGTAACTTTATGGAGTAGAGATGATTACTTCCATTTCACAGGTGAGGAAACTGAAGGCATAGAAGAAATTAAGAAACTTACCTACATTCTTAATTAAGTGTAAGAGTGGAAATTCAAACCCTGGTCTTTCTGACTCCCATTCTTTCCTGGCCACGGCTCTGCCTCTGAGGTGTGTCCTCCATTGTCCCCTTAAGTCCCTGGTCTCTTCTTCTCTGTTTTGATTTCTATTCCTTTATTGCTTTTGCTCAATCTGTCTTGTTTTCCTTTGAATTGCTGCCTTGATATTTTGTCTCATTCTGCATTTTCCTTTATTATTCTCACTGACCTATTCTTACCTATAAATGACACTCAAGTAATACTAGATTTTCAAGGGACAGTCTGTAGGATTAGTTTCATGATTGCCATCAATAGCAAAGCCACTTAAAGATGGTAAGTCTATACTTTGAAGACTTAGAAAGAAAATGACTAACTGGAACGTCAGGCTGGGCCTCTGCAGCAGGTTTCCGAGAAAGAGGCCGTTATTTGCTTCCTGGTAATGGGGCAGCATTAAGTCCTGTAGTTTGATCTGCAATCGATTAAAATCATCTCACTTCTGATAACATAATGTAGATTTAATCTGTGTGTATCTTAATAGAGAATTTGTCCTTTTCAGCATTTAAAAACCACTTTCTTCTATATAAGTGATCTTTTTCTTAGGCTTTTCATTTTCTCCACTTAATTTTTAATGTGAGCAAACCTAACAATACATGACGGTGTTTTTAACCAGAAATAAATTATTATTTATTATTATTAGTAGTAGTAGTATCTAATTTTCCAACTCCCCTTTGCTTCTTAAGAAGCCATCTGATTCAGAAAATTATAAAAGAAAACTGAATCAAGAATAAGAAGTCTGGAAAAGTGGTGTTCAAGATTTAAAACCACCCTCGGACCACCAAATTTCAACCAGCAAGAAGTAAGCTGAGAAAACTGTGTGGCCTCCAGAGGCCCACTTTGGGTGGACTTATGGAGGATAATAATGAAGAAGAACTAGCTTCCTGTAGTAGGCTGAATAATGGCCCCCAGAGATACCGGGTCCCAACCTGTAAGTGTTACTTTATATCAAAAACAGTCTTTGCAGGTACGACTATTTTAAGGATCTTGAGATAGAGAGATTATCCTGGATTATCCAGGTGGGCCCTAAATACAATCACAAGTGTCCTCATAAGGAAGAGAAAGAGAGTTGACACACAGGAAAAGACAATGTAAGGATGGTGCAGGGAGACATTTGAAGATGCTGGCCTCCAAGACTGGAAGGAGGTAGCCACCAGCCAAGGGATGCCAGCAGCCACTAGAAGCTGGAAGAGGAGGAAAGGATTCTCCCCTACCTTACAGCCTCCAGAGGGAGCACAGCCCTGCTGGCACCTTGATTTCAGCCCAGTGGTTCTAATTTCAAACTACTGGCCTCTAGAACTGTGAGAGAATAAATTTCTGTTGACTGAAGCCACCAAGTTTGTGGCAATTTGTTACAAAAGCCACAGAAAATTAAAACACCTCTCAAACGGCAGAGTGTTGGGCCATAGAGAACAATGGATACGGGAGTTTTCTTCAGCAGAATGGGGCTGATCAAGGATTTTTTCCCACTTCTAGGGTAGGAGACCTTTCTGGTGTCTCCCACTTGGAGGACTTGCTGTGGATTATTGATTGCTTTATATTTACAATTCCTCCTCTTTTTAGATGAGAGTTTTTACTGTTTTTGCCTCAGCATCATATAGTGGATGTGTTGGAGGGAAGGGCAGAGAAGTTAACTCTTTTGGCTCATAGATCTCTGGAGAAGAAACATGTCTCAGAGAAGAGAAATCGATCACTTGGAGATTGAGGACATTAAGCTGCATGCAACAATAGGACGGTACTTTAGTTTGTCTCCCTGGGGAATGGATTGCTTGTGTTCTTGGGATAGAAAGGATCAAAGGAATAATTGATGACCTGATTAAGGCAGAGATTGTCAGTGCTTATCCAGTATCCATGTGCTTTCTCTACATCTCCGACCTTCCCCTGGGGAGAGGTTGAGGCCACATGACTAGTTCTAGCCAGCGGAATTGGAGAGGTAGTGACATGTGTCACATTTGGGGCAAGGCAATTAAGAAGCAGTGCACCTCCTTTGTCTCTCGCCCTGCTGCAGAGCCCTCGGAGTCATGCGTAGCTGGTGCAGCCAGGAGACGGAGGAGGGCCACCTGAACTCCGTTGGTCTTTGCCTGAATAAGAAACAAATACTTGTTATGGTACATTGGGGTTTTTGTTTGTTTTGTTTTGTTACAGCAGCATAATCTAGCACTGTCATGACTGATATAAGTGATAAGCATTTTCTGCAATTATTTTAAAACATTAATTCAGCTTCAGCCAGTGAAAGCAAACTAGAAATGGATCTCTTTCTTCATACAATTTGCATATTAGTATACCGTTAATCTGTCCCCATCTTCACTAAATAAATCCTAACTTTGGGGAGGATCTATCTGTCTGAAGAAGCAGGAATTTGTTGGCTGTCTTAGGTTGTTTATGTGACTTTGTCTAATACCGAGGACAGGAAAGAGTAGGGCAAAATATGAAGCTGGAAATTCTAAGTTTACAACCACATCCCCAGCGGCAGCCCCTGGGCATGAATGAAAGGTAATCAGCCATTATATTATGAAGACTCATATGTCATGCCAGAAAGTTTAAACTTTATCCCAAAGATTGTAAAAATCCGTTAATGGGAAGGGGAATGCCATGATCAGATTTGCATTTTTAAGTGATTATTTTGTTAGATTATTCAACAAATATTAAGAGGATTCCAGGGTGAACAAGACAGACAAGTTCCCTGCTTTCACAAGGATTATACTTTAGGTAGGAAGAAGGCGTTCAATAAACAGCTAAATCAGAGAGTTGAAAGTGATATACAGAAAATTAATATTTAGTTGGAATACAGAGTGCCTGGGTGGCGAATGGAGAGCCTAAGAAAGTGAATTTGAGATGAGACCCGACTGTCAGTAGGGAGCCAGCCATGTGAAAATTAGAGGAAAGTGCATTCCAGGAATAGGCAACAGTTTTGTGGTAGAGACTTTTGGCACTCGTATCTTGTTCCTCCTTCTCGGCATACAGGAGGATCGCATTTCCCTCCCATCCTGCACGTAGATGGGGCTATGGACTAGTTCTGGAAAATGGGCTGTGAGAGGAAGTGATAGAAATAATTTCCAGGCTGATGTGAGACCCTCTATTTCTCTCTTCCTTTACCACAACAATCACGGATGAGGCCACCTACTGAGATGGTGGAAGCTCAAGATTGAGGCAGCCTGAATGACTGAGTCCCCTCGTGGACAACAGTTGTCCCAGAAAATTGCCTAGCCCCCTGGATATTTTGTGTGACTTAGAGATTGTGTCTTACAGTGGCATAACCTATCCTATCCTGTCTAATGCGGGCCCTCAGGTGAGAACAAGATTTGTGGGTTTCAAGAAAGAGCTGGAAGACCAGAATAGGTGCAGAGTGAGCATGGGGAGACAGAAGCCAGATCATCTGGGCCTCGTAAACCAAGGTAAGGAGTTTCGATTTTACCCTAAGTATGAGAGGAAATAACTGAAGGGTTTTAAGTGGGTGTGGGGATGACATTTTATAATTTCCAGTTCTAAAAGATTAGTCTGGCAACTATCCAGAGAACTGGTTGGGGAGAAGGGAGGTGAAACAGAAAGGAGGAAGGAAGGCCAATTCGGAGGCTGTTCGAATAGTCTTGGTGAGATCCTTGTTTGGATCAGGGTGGCGGTGAAGATGAAAAGAAGTGGACAGACTCTGCATATATTTTGGAGGAGGTAGCAAAAGGACTTCCCAATGGAGCAAATGGGGAGGATGGGGGAGGGAGTCAGAGAAAGAGAATAATCCTTGGGCTTAAGTCTGGAGAGACGTTGATGTGGGCAAGCCTGGGGAAGGAGCAAGTCTTGGCGGTGTAGGAAGGAAGGCCGTATCACATTTGAGGTGACTATTAGACGTCCCAGTGGAGATGTTGAATAGGGACTTAAATATATGAGCACAGTTTTGAGGAGCAATCAGGTTTAGAAATGAAAAATTGGCATATAAATGATTTTGCCTTGACCTTCAGTTTTTGTAGGATTATTAATTGCATAGTTAATAAGCTTGATCTAAGGAACACATACTGTACCCTAAAACTGTGTGGACGTGTTTTCAAAACTTTATTTTCAAACACACTTAGAAAATTTACATAAGCTGACTATATATTGGGTCATAAAACAAATTTCAATAAATTTAAAAGGATTAGTCATAGACATATCTCTGATCTCAATGAAGTTAGGGAATCAAAAGATAATTAGCTATATATATATATATATATATGTATATATGGAACATTAGAATCACACAGCTAAATAACTTGTGGTTTAAAGAGGGGCTTATAACAAAAATTTAAGATTCTTTAGACCAGAACAATAATAAAAATAGCTATCAAATATCAAAACATGTAAGGTGCAGCTAAAGCAGTGCTTGGAGAGAAATTTATAGCTTTAAATTCTAATATTAGAAGAGAAGAAAGTTTTAAAACGAATGAGCTACTAAAGAGTCATATGAAAAGTTAAAAAAGGATAGTGTAATAAAGTTGAAGGAGTGTATAAAGGAAGAAAATAAGAAGATAAGGCTGGAATTTAGTAAACTGGAAAACATACAACATAGAAGATCAACAGAGCCAAAAAGTGGTTTTGAAAAAACTAATAAAATTGATAAACCTCTAGTAAGATTGGATCAAATAAACAAAATCAGGGCCAGCCCTGGTGGCCTGGTGGTTAAGTTTGGCATGCTCCACTTCGGCAGCCCAGGTTCAGTTCCTAGGTATGGCCCTACACCACTCATTGATGGCTATGCTGTGCCAGTGGCTCACATACAAAAAGAGGAAGATTGGCAAGAGATGTTAGCTCAGGGCAAATCTTCCTCAGCAAAAAATAAATAAATAAACAAAATCAGAGCTCTATGTCCAAGAAAAATATATTTCATAAACAAAGGCAAAACAAAGACTTGTGCAGATATATGACAGCTGAAAGAATTCATTACTGGCAGACTCACACTGCAATAAATGTAAAAGGAAGTCTTTTAGCCAGAAGGAAAGTGATAGCAGATGGAAATCTGGATCTAAACAAAAGAATGAAGAGCACCAGAAGTAGTAACTACATGATCAAAGAAATGTGTAACCATGGGCCCTCCAGGACCAGTTCAACTGACCCCCTCTTATCAACAGAGTAATTGAGAGTGGGTTTTTCAGAAACGGAGACTCCTTGTCCAGTTCAGGCCAGTTGAGACCACCAACACATCAACCAGGCCTGCGCAAATGCTCAGGAAGTGACCTTTTTGATGTCAAGGAGCTAAAAACTCTACCCTCAGATCATTGTAATGCTGCCACCTTGTGAACATGCGTCCTAAGAAGAGCCATGAAGCTCGACTACGCTTGAGCAGGGCATCAATTACTCACTTTTCGTTACCCCCAATCATCTATCTCCACACTTCAGACTGCCCTGCCCTTCATCCCATAAATTATGCCCCAAGTGCTGGATAGGGGAGACAGACCCAAGGGCACATGCCCCCTGTCTCCCTACAGGTTGATCTCACAGAATAAAGCTGATTCCTTTCCCCAAAAGCTGATGTGGTAATAATTGGTTTTTTTAATGTGCATTGGGCACGAGAACCCCAGTTTCATCTGGTAACAAATGCTTTCCTTATATTTAATTCTGTTTGAAAGAATATTGGCTATTTCACTGAAAATAAAAACAACGTAGTATGTGGCTTATAACAGATGTAGAAATAAAGTGTATGACAATAGCACAAAAACTGGGAGGGGAGAAAGGGAACTATAAGGTTCTTAGACTACATGGGAAATGTTATCACTTGAAGGCAGACTGATAAATATTTATACTATAAATTCTAAAATAACCTCTAAAATAGCAAAATAGAGTTACGCAAAGAATTCTCCTGTCCATAAAGGAGATAGCCTCTTATGTTATTAGACTGGAAAGCTTTAGTCCTCCAGACTGGGCCCCAGAAGCTAACTTGCATGACAAAAAAAAAACAAAAAACACTCATTAAGATGTTTTCTTAAACAAAGGTGCCAACTTCCTGATCCTTGGCTATCTGCACCACAAGCAAACCCGGCTTTGAAATCACCATTTCCTTAGGCAGGGCTTCTCCCTCCACTAGTCTCAAAGGAAGGAGGTTAATAGAAAATTTTATGTTCCAGTCGAGAGCAATCCTTTCATGTACGTGTCGAATCTTCCCTAACAAAGTAGAATTTCCCTTGGGCAAGGACTGAATGTTATTTAAATATTGTTTATCCTTCAGCCCCACACAGTAACCTTGATTTTGATTTGTATTTCTGCTTAGAGTTCACTAAATATTTGCTGAATCAATGAACGCTTGGTGACATGTTATTTCCACGTGGAAACAGTATAGAGGAATCACAGAAAGGGGAGGGTCCCTGGGGTCCCTCCCACGTTCCCACCTCACCAGCCAGAAATCCGTCTTCCCAGAACTGGTCACGTGATGGGGCTGCTTCCGCCTTGCTGCTTCTGAGCTGCGTCCCGACACTGCTACTTCTGCTTTTCTGTCACTTTTATCCTGGCCTTAATTCGCAAAATTATCTGTACTCACTTCTAATACCTTGCTCATCAAATATTACTGCCTCTTCTGCCCGGACCTTTTCTGTGTCAGGAGATCAAACATTCCCCACTGCAAACACTGAATAAAAAGTACATTCATTACTTCAATTATTTACTCAGTGTTAAGAGTCCCTTCTCTGAAGAGGTTCTGAACAGATTTTTGAAAGACTAAAGAAAAGCAGAGAAAATATCGCTAAGCAACTTTCAGTCTCTTTTCAAAAGGCTTCAATTTAGTGCCTCCTCTAGAGAAATTTATTTTCCTTCTCAGTCAATAAGGTGTAAATAATAATGTTTTCAAATACTAGTTCACATGGTTAAATTTGTGGATCTGTTTCTCCATTTGGTAAATATTATGGTTTATAAATATTTATTGTGCCAGCTTTCTTTAAGAAAACCTTTAACATCCAATAATGCCACCTAGTATTTAAATAACAGAGGATTTCACAAATAAAGTTATTGTAATTTTTGTATAGGACCTGGCCACCCAGTTCTGAAAAAACTGACCATGAAAACTCCACGACTAGCAGCAGATCATTGTCTGATATAGCACCGGAAGGTGAAGGATGGCACACAAAGACCAAGCAGGGTATCTCTGCTGCACACAGGGTCACTGGAGTGAGAATCAACGGGGAGGGCTGGCCCAGTGGTGTCATGGATAAGTTAGCACACTCTGCTTCAGCAGGCTGGGGTTTATGGGTTTGAATCCTGGGCACAGGCCTATGTACTGCTCAGCCAGCCATGGTGTGGTGGCGTCCCACACACAAAATAGAGGAAGACTGGCACAGATGTTAGCTCAGGGCCAATCTTCCTCACCAAAAAAAAAGAGAGATAGAGAGAATTGGTTTGAGAGCACTAACACAAAATTTTTGCATGAATAAATGGGACAGAAAGGAGTGTGAAGAATGTCACTTCCAAATTTCAAGCAATGCCTTCCTCTCTACCTCTAACTTTGAAAATAGTGCCTGGGGGTGGGAGATTGGGCTTGGGGACAGGGAAGGGACACGGGGTCAGGAAGATTGAAATTTAGAGTGGAGTGGAGAAAAAAGATAAAAGGGGAGCAGGCCTGTTGTCTTCTCTGGGCTTTCTTCATTGGCTCCTTATCTCTAATCATGTATTGAATACTGGAGACTCAAAGATTCCATCCCAGGACCTCTTGGCTTCCCACTCAATGCGCCCTTCTGGGGAAACCTCACTGGTTTGGGGGGCTTCAGCTGCCATCCTTATACAGGTGACACCCAACTGTCTAATTGTGGCCCAGACATTTCTCTATAAAACTTGTGTTTCCAGGGGCTGGCCCCGTGGCCAAGTGGTTGAGTTCGCGCGCTCCGCTGCAGGTGGCCCAGCATTTCCTTGGTTCGAATCCTGGGCGCGGACATGGCACTGCTCATCAGACCATGCTGAGGCAGTGTCTCACATGTCATAACTAGAAGGACCCACAATGAAGAATATACAACTCTGTACCGGGGGGTTTGGGGGAGAAAAAAGGAAAAAAAAATAAAATAAAATCTTTAAAAAACAAAAAAATCTTGTGTTTCCAGTAGACGTATGCCACTGGATATCTCTCCAGTTGAGAAGGGGTTGGCAAACTATAGCCTGTGGGCCAAGTCTGCCCTGCCATCTGTTCTTATACAGCCTGCAAGCTAAGAATGGTTTTTACATTTTTTTAATGGTTGGAAAAATCAAAAGAATAATATTTCATGACACGTGAACATCATGTGAAATTCAAATTTCATTGTGCATAAATTAAGCGTTCTTGGAACCTAGCCAGGTTCCTTTGAATTGCCTGTGGCTGCTTTCATGCTACAGCAGCAGAGATGAGCGGTCACGAGTAGTTCTGACAGAGACCTTATGGCCCAGAAATCCTAAAACAGTTCCTGTCTGGGCCTTTCTAGAAGAAGCTTGTCAATCCCAGCTCTAGAGTGCAACTGAAGTGATGCTACCTGAGTCCCCAGGCTGGATTGTCAAAGGCGATGCAGCTCCGCCCTGGTGACAGGAGTACTCAACTCTGAAGGCTTCGGCCACCACATAAGCAGCCTGAGGGCCCTGGAGTCATCATGGTTAAGAATCCGCAAACCTGCTGACATGGAGAGTCCCTGAGACTACCTGAGAGCGAGCCACCCCAGGCCCCAGCCCCTCAAACCTCCACTGCTAGGGCATTATAAACCCGAAGCCAGAACAGCCCAGATGAGTCCCACCTGAATTCTAGAGCCACAGAAACCACGAGCAATCATGGAATGATTGTTGTTGCTTTAAGCTGCCACATTCTGGGGTGACTTGTTACGCAGCAGTAAGTAACTGGAGCATTGCTGTTCCTTTTCACTACTCCAACAACCGCTTCCTCGCTCCCTCTTGTTCCATTTGTGCTGCACTGTGTTGTCGTTTCCAATCATCCATTTCCTCCTCTGAAAGAGCATTTTATATCAACATCCTTGTTATGCTTCCTCATTCCTTTGTTTGGCTTGGCCACGCGGCTTGCCTGGGCCCATGGAGAGGTGAGTGGACGTCACTTCTAATCAGAAGCTTTTAGGGGTATGGGAGGTTTCCTCCATGCCGTCTGCCGTGGGAACAGTGTGTCTCCTAGAGGGCCCACTTGGTCAGCCTGAGTCCTAGAATGGGAAGAGAGGGGTCGGCACGTAGTCCCCCTGCAGCCTGGAGCAGAGTCTCAGAGTCACAGAGCTGCTGCACCTCAGCACGCCCATTGCTGCCAGGTAACAGGAATGACAACCTTTGTTGTTGCAAACTACAGAGATTTTGAAGTTACTTGTTCCTCAGCATGACTGTAGCAAAATGAGCTTCTACTATGTGCCAAGGCCCTGAACATCTTGAAGCCATTGCAAGGGATTGTTTCTGACCCCTCATCTGCCGTCACCTGACAGTTTCTTCCCAGTGGTTCCATGTTTCTGTGCCCTTTGCGCACACTCTTCCCTCCGCCTCGAATGCCCTTGGCTGCCTATCAAATTATTTGTACTCTTCAAAACTTCACTGAAACATCATCTCTTTGTGAAGCCTCCCCCAACATCCCCATCCTTATTTCTAGTACCTTCTCCAGCACTCGCTCCTAGGCCAGTGAGCACCTCTCTTCGTATGGTGATATTTGTTTACCAGTCTGAGTCCCTCTAGACGTAACCCCCCTGAGGACAGAGAGAGTGTCTCTTCCATGTTGGGATCAAGCCCCCAGACGCTAGCACAAAGGCTACAGTGACGGCACTCAGGGAGTGTTTGTTGAAGGAGGGACCTGAGGCTGAGGGAGCCCTAAGGATGAGGGGTAGAATTTAAGTAGGGGGCAAGTCCTCTGTTTGAAACTCTCTCATTTCTTGCCTTCAGCATTTTCCTGCAGAACAAATTAGATCCAAATAAACATCCAGGGCAAGCTTGAAGCTAAAGGAGGCACAAAAATTCATCCTGAAGACTGTTGGGATCTTAGAAGTTTGGGGGTTCATTTTAGGTACAAGAAGCTTGGTTTGTTTTCTTTAGTACCACCACTCCACCCGTCATCTCCTCCTCTCCCTTTAGCAGTCTTCTTGTCCTCAAATCTCCCCAAAAGTAAGTTCCTGGGGCTGGCCTGGTGGTGTAGTGGTTGAGTTTGTACATAGTCTCAGTGGCCCAGGCTTTGCAGGTTCCGATCCCGGACACGGTCCTATACACCGCTCAGCAGGTCATACTGTGCAGGCGTCCCACATACAAAATA
Source organism: Equus quagga (assembly GCF_021613505.1). NCBI lineage: Eukaryota > Metazoa > Chordata > Mammalia > Perissodactyla > Equidae > Equus > Equus quagga. The sequence goes on from NC_060268.1 coordinate 36,099,205, forward strand.
GAGGAAGACAGGTAACGGATGTTAGCTCAGGGCCAATATTCCTCACCAAAAAAAAAAAAAGTAACTTCCAGGCAACCACCCAATTTACAATACCCTAGCACAGAGAACAACTTTGGGTCCCTGCTAAAGTAGACATTTCTGGTTCACCTACTCACCCTTTGGGGAGGCTCTGTCAGAGTCTTGGGGGCAGCTCTCCCCTAGTGGAGAATGCCTGATGTGGATCAGTACCCACCCAGGAGGGGCAGAGGTGAGGGAACTGAACCTTTTCTGCCTTTTAGTGCCCACAGCACATTGTGGGGAGCCACACAGCTTTCGCTGATTGATGAGGACTGCTTGCCAGCAGAACTGGGTTGTCATGTTAGCATGACAAGGACATGCTTAGGTGAATCTTAAATTTTCTGCATATTTCTTTAAAAACCTTGTATGAAAGCAATATAATAACCATCAGAGATTGTGAGTAATGTCTGCATGTGTACTTGTTTTATTTGACTATAATCCTGGCTCTGCCTCTAGCTAGCACTTTTGGGCCTCAGCAAAATGAGTGGTTTGGAAGTAACTGAGAGCTAATGTTCCCTCAAACCTCTGAGATTCTAAGATTTCATAATGGATTTAGCAGCTGCAGGTTTTTGATGATGTGCCCAGAAATACACACCACAATGGATCAAGATCGTGAACACGCCAATCTTTGAACAAGGATGAGGAGGGGAGCTGAGGAAATTTTGGTGAGGACAAAACAAAATGCTGGATGCGAACAGGCTTTGAAAACGTTTACGCATTTTATGCGAAGTCGCACCCATACTGAAGGGTGAAACCCTACGTTCAGTAGCTTACTATCTCCTTAACAAAATTGGTGATTATTTTGTACTAATGGTAGCCCACAAAGGAGAGAAATTGGCTGTAAGCAGCTTCTACTGAGAGATGGTATAAAGAATAGAATGTTCCTCACATTGCTCAGGTCTTCCGCCCTTTCCTTGCCCCATAAATCAGTGACTGTCACCACTCTCTGACCAGTCTGCAAGCTCGAAACCCAGCGTCCTCTGGGCTCAGCCTCTCCTGCACTCCGTTCTGGGGCCGCTGCTCAGCACTGCCTCCTTGATCCAAGCTGCCCTCACCTCTTGCCTGGACTTCAGCATTAGTCTGTTCCACCCGCATCCATCCGTGCCTGCCCATCTCCCTCAGTCCCTTCTCTACACTTCAAGTCCGATCCAGGGCCTCCCCAGCCCAGACCCCTTCTGTGGCTTCCCATTGGCCCCAGGACAAAGCACAGCCCCTGAATCCTGCCACACCCGCTCCGCAGCCCCCTCGGCCCCCTGGGCCTCTAGGGCTCCAGCCCCTCTGGCCTCGGTTCAGTCTTTGAGTCCAAGTGCTCTCCTGCCACGCAGTCCCGGCCCGCCAGTTCCCACCACATCTCCTCTCCTGACCAGCTCCTACTCACCTTGCAAGAAGCCACAGAAGCCGCAGCATCATTTCCTCAGGAAAGCTTTTCCTGGACTTCCTGACCGGTTATGCTCTCTCGTGGCTTCACGCACGCACTTGACGTTTATTTGTGTGATTTTTGAGAAATTATAAACGGTAATCCCCATGAGACCAGGGACTATGTTTATTTTTGTTTATCATTTGGATCCCCAGCAGAGGAGGTGTCAATAAATATTTTTTAAATGTGTTAAGTATCGCCCTCTTCCTCTGGTCCTCCCTTGAGTCCCAAGGACCAGAACCCTCCGAGTGATTAGATCTGCTTTCCTCCGTGACAGTGACCACCTAGAGAGGCACTGAGATCATCTGAGACTTGCATTGCAGGGGAGGGAAAGGAGAACAGCTGTGCGTTGGGGAAGGCCCCCCCCGTGCCCCTGGCACTAGGCCTGGTTCTGCGCGTTGGTCTGTCTCCTTGGAGATCCTGCATGGACAGAGGGCATCTGCCCGCTGGTCCCTGAGCTCTAACGGCCCTTCCACTTCTGAAAACCAACAGAAAGAAAATTGAGGAAGCCATAGATAATTAAAGTAATTATATCTGAGAGTAACCAGAAAAACCATGGGCCTGGCCTAAATTTATCCACGTGGGTGAACCAAAATTAGCCCACTCAAAAGAATTATTAAGGCAACTGGGAGAAAGGGATTAAAGTTGCTTTTTCTTGCTCCCTTAAAGTCCTGCTTATTCGACGGAACGATTCCATCTGTGCATAGTGTTTCTTATCCTCATATCTCCAAGTGAAAGACGCTCCTACCCAACCTCTCAGCTTTGTCCGTGAGAATGGACCAACCCTTTTTTCTTTCTTGAAATCTTTGAAGCTCTAGAGATACCACTTTCTGGTTTTCCCTAAACTCCTTTTCAGGCTCCTTTGCTAGCGTCTCCTCCTCTGGTAAGCTGCTAAACTGTGCCCCAGGGCTTGGGCCTCAGCCCTTCCATCTTCTCAGTGGTCTCATCTGGAAAGTGGTTTTAATTACCATCTATTGACCAAAAAAGCTCCCAAATTTATATCTCTGATTTTGACCTCTCCCCTTAGCTCCTAGCTTGCATAACCAATAAAACCTTCTTAACATCTCCATTTGAATGTGGAGCTGGATATCTTCCATTTTCCCCTCCAGATCCGCTCTCCTCCCATCTCCTCCCTGTTCCGTGCCCTGCGAGGCTGACTAAGCTGTCTTTCTTCTGACCTCCAGTTGGGTTTGCCCAATAGGAGGCATTGGCAATAGATGGGAAGGCAGGATGAGAGTGAGGCTGGCTATGTGTTCCCTTGCTTCCCTCCTGGCCTGCTCACCGTGGGTTAGGTGTTTCTCTCTGTTGAGGTCGGCCCTCCTCAAGGGCTGCAGCTATTCTCTCTGGTTTCTGATAAGCCCACCCTTCCTCCCCTTGCTCTTCAGACCTGCAGCAGGTCACCGTTCTGCGAGGTGGCTTGTCCCAGGGGGCTTCAGCACTGCTTGTTAGTCTCCTTGCCTGTGCGCTTCTTACGGTCTCTTCATTCAACTCTCTTCAGTGCTCCGGTTTGGGTGCACATCTGTTTCCTGCCTGCTCCTGATTGATATGAATATCTACTGGACAACTCAAACTCAACACGGCCCAAACAGGACTCCTGTCCCTCCCAGTCCTCCCGGCGCGGTACCTGGCCCCAGCATGCATCCCTTTGCTCAAGCCAAGAACCTAAGACTCAGTTCTGTTATAAAATGCTGACGTTTTGCTGGATCCTCGTGGTTTTCATCTGAACGCTGTTTGTCTGTGACTCTCCATCTTTAGAATTAGAGGACTGTGGTTTGTCCTGAATGCTGTTTAGTCCATCTGCCACGAGAATTTCCTGCCGTTTCTCCCCACACTGTGAACCCTACAATGGCATAACCTTATTCATCTTTGTATCATTACCCAGCACAGTATTTGAGATACAGTAGATGCCCAAAATATGTATGTTGGATTTATGAGTTAATTAAGGTGTGCTAGATATTGGTTTAGTTAAAGGGACCCTCTTTGTTCTCGTATATTTCAACTTTTAATAAAAGTGTAAAACTTTTATCTGATTAGTACTGTCTTAGCTTACCTAGAAGTAATTCTTTCTTAGCCTTAGAATTCTATGACTTTTAGTTTGAATTCTTCCAAAGTGCAAGGGATGAGGATTAAATAGGAATGTTTTTGGCTTTTGAGTTGTTTTGGAGCTGAATGGAGTTCACAGAACTACTGGGCGGCTTTTACATGAACAGCTGTTATGTGACCCCGGAGAAGGAAATGTGCATTCAAAAAAAAGGCAGAGGATAAACGATAAACACACTGGGAGGTCAAACTGAGACGCTGAAGAGGAAAACTGGGAATCGGAGGCCTGAGACAAGGGAATATTTCACACCAGCTCGGAAAGAGCTAAGCATTTTTCCTGATGTCTTTAAAAGAAGTTTTAGCCATTTTTGGAGAAGAGATGATTGTGGCTATTTATGAACATTGCGTTGCTAGGTGACACCATGGGATGAGCCCCATGCTAACCTATCACTCACCGATTTCCAGAACTAGCAATGAAGAGGATCTACGGGGGGGGACAGGATCCAGGAAGGAATGCAGAGGCATCAGGACAAGAAGTGTCTGGAGTAAATGAATCAGCTTTAGAAAAACCTTCCTTTTTCTCTCTCCATTCCGGGAAAATGATCTGTTCAGGATCTTGGGTCCAGCCTTTCCCCTGCTCTCTCATTCGGGGCCCCTGGTTGCTAGCAGCCTTTTCCTCTATTCTGACATTTGGCCTCCTCTGGGAGAAAAGCAGCTCTGCTTCCTGCAGAGGCCAAGTCGGGAAATCACCAGGGAGGAAACCGGGGAGTCAGGCTCCCCACACAGCAAGTCTGTGGACGGGCATTGTCCTCTGTCTGTAGCCCGCGGCGTGGGAACGTGTGGGAGGCCGAGCATCAGTGCTGGAGCGTGAATCGGGGCGTTGAGAATGAATGCTGCGTGTGCCACTGTGATGAGGCTGACTTCCAATCGAGCGACCACCTTCAGTTTAAATACATTTTTAGCCATTCTGAAACAATCGTGGCCTGAAGCAAAGTCAATCACCATTTTGAAATGCACCTATTGCACACTAGGCTCCCAATGTGTAGTTACCTAATAAGCGTGGATTTAGGTTGGGAAAATACAGGTTCACACGGCTGGCTGGAATCAGTGAGTGGCCACCTGTGGGATATTAGCCAGCATCCTGGGGCTATCAGGCACATATGAATGCTTTGGGGCAGGGTGGGGTGTGTGCGTGTGTTCTGGAGGCCTGTGTTTCCTGAGGCCACCCCCACCTTAGGGACACGGGCTTGAATGTAACTGCAAGGCGGATGCCTTGAGCCTCGTCCAAAGCACTTACTGGAACTGAGAATGCCTTTTATCCCCGCCCATCGCGGAGGCTCCGGTGAATCTCATGCACCTCCTAGTGGCCGCTGGCTTGTGTGAACCCGGTCCCCTTCCCCTGCTGCTCTTCGGAACAATGCGGCGGTTACTGTTCACTCTCCTTTGGTCTTACCTGGCTTCTGCTGCTGGTACCCGCGCTGCGCTCACAGCTCCACGGCCGTTCTCCAGATTAGAGAAGAGGTTGTCCGCTGTGATGCTAGCTAGCTCTTGAATGCCACCTGTGTTTAGGCCCGATAGTCACCTTTATACAAATTTTTAAAGGATGATTTCCCACTAGGAATAGCAAAAAGATGACCTCTCTAACTGAAATTTTTTTTAAAAAAAAAACATGCTCCTTCTTTCTGCTGACACCACTGCCCTCCAAGGCAACTGGCTTGTCAAGAGAGGCCAGGCAGGGCTGGACTTCCGTCCCCAGTCATCCTCTTAGCCTTGGTGCCCTGGGAATACCATATGAGGCCTTGTGTTTCAGACAGCGTGCTAGTTTTGTTTTTTTGGTTTTTTTTTTTTTTTTGAGGAATATTAGCCCTGAGCTAACATCTACCACCCATCCTCCTCTTTTTGTGTGTGTGGGTGCTGAGGAAGACTAGCCCTCAGCCAACATCTGTGCCCATCTTCCTCTACTTTATGTGTGAGATGCCTGCCACAGCCTGACTTGATGAGCAGTGCATAGGTCCGCACCCAGGATCCAGACCAGCCAACTCCAGGCTGCCGAAGCGGAAAGTGCGAACTTAACAGGCTGTGCCACCAGGCCAGCCCCAGCATGCTAGTTTTGAAAAAAAAAAAAGTTTTATTATGAGAAATTTCAAACCTATACAAAGCAAATGGAAGAAGAAGGTAAAGCACTCAGTATGCAAATCACCCATCTTCAACGATTATCAGCTCCCGGCCAATCTTATTTATACATATTTTAACTTTTTCCTCCACCTCAAGTATTCCAGAGAAAATTCTGAAAGGATTGCATCGAATCTATATCATTTCACCTATAAATATTTCAGTAGACATCTCTAAAAGATAAAGATGCTTCTAAAAATATAAGCAATACCATTATCATCAACAGTTAAAAACAGTTAACAGTAATTCCTTAATATCAAAAAATATCTGAGTTGATGTTTGTGTCTCCTGGTTTGTCTCATAACTGGTTTTTTTGGAAGTGGGATGGAGAGTCATGGTCAAAGGCAGGTTTATTTCCTCCTAGCGAGCTGACTTCCTGGGGGGTGTGGTGTGCTTCCACCAGGAGATGCATAATGTATGGTTGTTTCCCTTTTTGTGATATTAGCAGTGATCAGGGTTCACTGTCTGGCTCCATTAATTCATCAGGGGCTGCCGAAGGATGCTTTTCTAGTTCTTTCTTTGTTTATGACCTAGGATACGCCCAAGAAGGGGAAGTTCTCTCATCAACTCTTTGCTTACCTGAGGCTTACATCATACAGGACAGGCGAGAGGAAGGCTTGGTTCTTTCGCCTCACTTACCCACTTTCAAAACAGTGGGGTGGTTTCCTAGAATCCTTCAGAAGCAGCCAATGATACTCTTCTAAGTTTCTTTAAATCCATGAACTCTTTGATGTGTTGTAACCGATTACAGACATTGTCTTTATTGACATTCAAATTGTCCTATCTTTGGTCAGTGGACACTCAAGGAGTGTGGCTTCCCCCAGATTGTCTTTTCGCTGTTGCTGTTATAGTCTCATTTATTTATTCATTCATCAGTCAGCAAACTTTCCCTAACGGTTTGAATATCTGTTTCTACATTTATTGTTGACATTCCGCTGTAGGGTGAAGCTTTCTCTTTTCCACGTTTGTTTATTATTTATTTCGTTACGTCAGTGTAGACTCAGGCTTTGTCAAAGAATTAGGACACCGCATTCTCATTATGTATTTTGATGCAGTGGTGTTCCAGATTTGGCTGGTGTGAGCCCCTCAAACTAACTTCTGTGCCTTTTGATGTGTCCCCACCATTTTTTGAGCACTTTTTAACTTTCTGGCATAACAGATGTTCCAGACTCATTTTGTGCTTTCCCTGTCCCAGCCTTGAACTGGCCATTTCTCTGCTGAGCTCTAACACCTATTAGAGGAGGATGGTATTTAGAAATCAAGATCTGGGCACTAGGCACTTCATTGTTATTGAAGGGTTGGGGCTCCCAGACCTTCTCAGTGGACACATCCAAGGATACATGTATGTATATGGAGACACACATACAAACATTTACATCTATATTTATTTCTGTGTCTATCTATCTATCTGTATACATATTTTAAAAACGCGAGTTCATTTTGGTATCTCTGCTTCCAATCCAACACCACAGATTTCATTCTAGCTTTCCCTCTTCCCATGTTTGTAAGTCCTTTCTTCTAGGATCTAGAAGCCTAGATCCCATTATCCTCAATATATGTCCTTATTTGCTCAATCCTCCTCCACCCCACTTAGCAAATATTCCTTGTGTGGCCCTCTCCCTGCCTCTGAGATGCTACCCACATTGGCATAATTTCCTTATGTGGGTCCCTGGCAGCCTCCAGAGATGCCATACACATCTTCTTCACCCAGGCCCCTGACTCCAAAGATTTTTTGACTGAACTAAGAAGCAAGAGAGGAAGGAAAGGAGGAGGGGGAGAGAGAGGAAGGAAGAAAGGAAGGAAAGGAGGAAAGAAAGAAAGAAGGAAAGATGGAAGCAAGGAGGAAGAGAGGGAGGGAAGAAGGGAGAGAGGGAGAGAGAATTTATGTTCCTTTTTTATGATGGGTTCCACAGAATTGATCAAACTCTCCAGAGAGTGCGTGTCTCAACAGGACTGAGAGCTACCGCTTACACAGCTTGTGGGAACATAGTTAAATGTTCTAGACTTCTCAGATAAGAAAAGTATTTTAATAGAACAGGGTACCATTGGCTCAGATGTCCTCTAAACTTTAGAGCCATGGTTAGAGTGGAGGGTCAATCTCCCAAGTGCTAAGTCATGATTCACTGGGGGATGGGAAGAAGGAAATAGACCTTCTACATCTCTTTAATTAAAAATTTGAAAGGAAATTAAGCTTTACAAATATTTACTAAAACTGTTAGGTCTATATGTTAGTCAGTCACATTAAACAGATGTCAACCAAGGTGTCCTGAGGTCGGACTGGAAGCTCATCATCATCTCAGAGGCTTATCCTTTGGGTAACTAAGTACCATTTGTGTATACCCAATTAAAGGGACTTAAAGATAATATTGTTTAGTTTTAACAAATAAACCATGATGAGATGGACAAATGGCTTTAAAAGATTCCTGCAAAGAATATTAAGATTGAAGATAACACTGTTAATGTCAGCACATGGTCACATTAAGGGAATGGTAACAGCGCCACGACAGCCAGTACAAGCTCCTTGACCGACACATGAGATTCCAACAACGATGCCTTGAAGTCAACCCAGAGAATTAGAGACTGCTCAAGACAATTTGAAGTATGAACTTCTATCCATTATCCTCAATAACAACCCTCTCCATGTATGGTCATCTAAGACACTATGTGCACTCGTGTTCATAGCAATGTTATTCACAATAGCTAAAACATGGGCAACCTATGTGTCCATTGACAGATGAATGGACAAACAAAATGTGGTATACACATACAATGGAATATTATTCAGCCTTGAAGAGGAAGGAATTTCTGACATATGCTACAGGATGGATGAACCTTCAGGTCATTATGCTATGTGAAATAAGCCAGTCACAAAAAGGACAAATACTACATAATTCCATTTGTATGAAATACTTAGAGTACTCAGGATCACAGAGACAAAAAGCAGAATTGTGGTTGCCAGGGACGGAGGAGAAGGTGCAATGGGGTGTTATTGTTGTTTGGGTTTAGAGTGTCAGTTTTACAAGATGAAAAGAGCCGTGGAGGTGGATGGTGGTGACGATTGCACAACAGTATGAAGGTATTTCATACCTCTGAACTCTAAACTTAAAAATGGTTAAAATGATAAAGTTTGTAAATAAAATGTTATTGGAACACGGCCACACTGATCCGTTTAGGTATTGTCTATGGCTCCTTTCACGCTACAGTGGCAGAGTTGAGTAGTTATGACAAAAACTATAAGAGCCCTTAAGGCTCAGAATATGTACTCGCTGGCCCTTTACAGAAAAACTTTGCTGACACATGAGTTAGATGAAAAAGTAAAATGCTCCTAATTATATCAACGTATTTTGTATTTCCTGGACTGTTTCAAAAACAAAATATATAAAAGTCTACTTTTTTGTGTGAGTCTCTATGTAAAATTTTATCAGAGAGTACACAGCTTTAATAGTAAGTGATATTTTAAAGCTGCTAAACACCAATGTTTATAGAAAATTTTTATACATATTACCACTGAACGGAGTGGCTGCATTGACTAGAATGAATAAATAAAGGAATCTGGAGTTATAAATATAGCACCATATATGAAATTCATTCTCCACACAATTCATAGGTGAGCTATTGCTCCAAAAATGACCGAAGGCAGAAATTTACACAGAGCCAAATGATGTCATCAATGAAGCTAATTTTATACAAACAAAACTGCTTAAAAACTTTTTGTATGAAAAATTCTGTCATTATCTCTTCAAATGTTTCTTTTCTTCTTCTGCAACTCTAATTACAGATGTTTTCCCATATTTATCACACACTCTCCTTTCACGCATATCTCCTTTCTTTATTTTCTATTCTTTTATTTCTTCATGTTTCAGTCTAGATATTTTCTTCTGACTTACCTTCCAGCTTACAAATTTTTTAAGTTGTGTGCAATTTGCTATTAAATCCATCCATTGAACTCTTAATTTCGTTTATTTTTTTCAGTTTTAAAATTTTTATTTGATTATTCTTTACAGTTTGCAGTTCCCTGCCCACATTCTTAGTCTTGTCTTTTAATTACTTGAACATAGTAATCATGTATGTTTTAAGGTTACGTCTGATAACTCTTATTTGGGTCCCTTGTGCATTTGTATCTATCACGCATTTTTCTCTTGATTTTCGATTATGCCTTGTCTTCTTGTATCCCTGGTTATTTTGTATTGAGATTTTGACATTGAAGAACTATTCTAAAGCTCTGGATTTTGTTATCTTCCTCCAAGAGGATTCACTTTTGCTTAGGCAGGTATGTAGGCCAGGGGTGCTAACAAGCGCAGATCACCTTAATTCAGAAAAGAGATTGACATGCTTTGAAGCTGGACCTCAGACCTTAAGAGGGATGATTTATTTCTTGTTCATCTTACTTCTAGGTTTGGCCCCTAAAATATTTACCAGGTCTCCTCCTCTGATTTTTGTCCCCCGAGTCCTGAGTCTGTGGAAATCTTGTTTAGCCTTTCAGCCATTACCTTTTAGACTAGCAATTCCCTCGAGGGGAAAAGCAGCTCTAAATGCCCGCCTCACCTCTTTGGGCTCACCTCTCTCTTGGGTCATGGTCCAAGATTCCTCACCACCTTAGTAGCTTTCCAATACTTTCAAACTGATTTTGTTTCATTTTCCTAGTTGTTGTAAGTGGAATAGTAGTTCTGAAACAACCTAGTCCACCAAAGCTGGAAGCAGAATTCTATTGAAAGGGAAAAATGAAGTATGAGATTTGTTTTATAAAAGGTGAAATGTACCAAATTTCCTGATGCCAAATAATTATGGATGGTATACTCCCTAGCAGATTTTTTAAAACAAGTAACATTCTTGATCTATTCCTTCATGGTAAAGACAGTGTTTAACAGTAAGCAAGAAACCACTTTTCAAAAGAAATTTGTGCTAGGGAGACCGGATTTTAAAAAGAAATGTTTGAAAAACATTTCCATCATCTCAAGATTTTGTTGTTGAAAATGATATCAAGTTGGCATTTATAAAATCTTTCATCTGTGTGGCAGTTAAAAACTAGGAATCATGGTTTTCTAACCTATTTAAATTTTTCTAGCCAAAAAAATGAGTGAGTCTTGAAGTCGTTTGTTAAAAATACAAAAATGCAACATCTTCTAGCAGTTTGCTCAACAGCAGCAGAAATGGAAATTTACTAACCATATTTTCCCCATCTCCACAAAAAACTCTTTTGTGTAATAGGTAGATGAAGTTTAAAAAATGTGAACCATAGTTTAATAAACATAGCCAGCTATGTACTTCTTTCATTTGGATTTACATATCTTTTTGAATTTTTTTTCTAACTATAGCTTCCATTAAAATCATGTACAAAAGCTGAATTTAGGATCAGACATTTGAAGCATATTCAGTAACATTGCTCACATTATTTCTTAATGAAATAAAAAATGACTTTGTACTATTTTAAGAAATGTTATTTTAAAATATTATTTCATCCTGTTTTCCTTTTATTAGATGCTGTTTGGGATGCACACAATATATAAATATTGTAGTATAGGTATATCACTTATAAATAAATCCACATATATTAGGAGTAATACTCAAAAATATTTGCTAATGGGTATGTGATCAAAAAAGTTTGGATGCTATGGCTCTAGGGAATATGTCAGAGGCAGTGCATATACTGAAAAATTTCAGTGTTTATATTTCACAGACAAAACAAACTGTCAAAAAGAAAAACAAACAGCTGGGTTAGCATTCCCTTGAAATGCAGAGCCAGAAGGAAGCTGGAATTTCTGCTTCAAATTACTTCTCTTCTTTGTTTTTAGACAGGCAACATGGTTTCCAGAAGGTTCTCCTGAGACTGGAGACATTTTCAGTCATCATCGTGTAGTGGTTAGGAACACAGGTTTTGAGTCCTGGTGAAATTGTGTGAACGCCGGGAAGCGATAGAAACTCCTCATGCCTCAGTTTTCTCATCTGCAGAAGGGGCCGATAACAGTATTTTATTTATTCATTTTGCCCACCTGACATCTGAGCGCCTCTCCAGTCCGCAGTTGTTGCCCTCCCCTTTCTGGGAATCTCTGTGGAAGCAGCTAGACATGAGTGGCTGTGGTGAAACTGGACACTCCGTGCTAGCCAGAGTTTTCTGTAGTATCATCTTCCCAGTCCTAGTTCTTTGCCCTTCTTGTCAATTCTGTGAGCCAATCGGTAATCTTCCAATAAAACCGTTTTGTCTGTTAGCTGGAGTCACTTCTGATGTGTACATTCAAGAAATGGGAGAGAGACACTCTCTCCCTGTGATTTTGTTGTTGTAAATTCTATTTTTAAAATCATCATACAGAATAGGTATTGGTGGTTTTCTTGGTGCACAGTGTTATGAATTTTAATACCTGTATAGATTACTGTTACAACCACCACAATCAGGATAGAGAAAAGTCCCATACTGGGGGAAACTCCCTCCTGCTGTTTCTTTGAGTCTCTCCTGCCGGCTCCCTGGCATATGCACCATCCAGTGGTCAGTCTGCAACCTGGGTAGTACTCTATGGTGGTTCAGTTCCTGAAGTGTTTGGTATGCCCCTTAGGATCCGACCCACAAGCACAACAAGGGGGTGAGCCCAAGGAGTTCACAAAACCTGTTGTGGGCTCGCTTGCCTGAGCTCGTTCCTCTCTGCCATCTTCTTGTAACTTCTGGTTCCCTGTGCTCCCCTCTTTGGTCCTCTGGCCAAGATGTTTTAGTTACTCTACTCCGGCATCCACAGGGCCAAGCGGTAGAAGATTGGAAAGAGAAAAAAAAACAGGCAACCAGGTTTGCCCCACCCTCTTGGGATCACAGCTCCATTGACTGCGGAGGAAGGCTCCCTTCTCTCAGAATTCTGGCTCCTATCGAGTCGCAGCCGTTGTGACTGCTGCCACAGGATCATGGGGTGCAAGAAGATGGAGGGAAGAGAAGTAGAGGCAGGGGGACCTCTGCATCCTCTCTGAGATTTCAGAGTTCCCTCTTCTGTTCCTGAGCCAGATCTAGAGGACTTCTGGAACTCTGTTCACACCAATGCCCGCTTCCGGGTTCCAGGCCCGGTTGAGCTCAGGCCCAGGGATACCACAGAGGAAGCAAATGGTCAGTCTTGCCAGTTTGGTGGTCTTCTTCCTCAGTCTGCCTGCTAGCGTTTGTCTCTCAGAGTCCTCAAACAGCCTCTCCATTCATTCTGTCCTGGGTTTATAGGGCTGTTTTCTGGGAAACTCTTTGGGGTTTTGCGCAGATCCAATGTGATATTGCATGTTGTATCAGAATGCCTGACGTGAACTAAAGGCTCAGTAAATATTAGATTACTAACTTTTATTTATTTTGGTTGATTAATCTACTAACCAAGATTAATTAGGAACTAGTTAAATTAGGAGCTAATTTAATTAGGAACTGATTAAAATTAATTCGTAATTTTAAATCCTTCATCTGAAGGATTTGAAACCAAAAGATTGACTTAAAAACAATTCTGCCCAGGACCATGTATGATAGCGTCCTCTTTTGAAAGAGATTTTCCAAGAAATACTTTTCCTTTTTGACCCCCTCCCCACCTTTCCGACTTTGTTTAGAGGTCATGTTTGTTTACAGTTGGGATGCGCTATTTTTAATGGTGTCTACGTCACAGAGTAGAGTGATGTGAAGATGCCATGCCCATATCACTCGTGGATCCATTTGTCACAAGTGGAGATGTGAGGAATGGAGGGGGCAGGGACTCTGTCATTCAGGGATGGTATTTTTCTTCCTTTTGAGTCCTCATTTGTGAGCACAAGCCAATTAGTATGGAAAGTCCCAGAGTTTATGTTTTATTCATTTATTTGTAACAGCCCACAGAAAAGAAAGCAGGATTTAGAGTCTGGAGAATTCTATTCTTTTGGACCAAAAGTTGCCAAACTATAACTTGTGAGCCAAACAAATCTGGCCCATCTACCACCCATCAATACATACATAGAGTAATAAATAAAGTAGTAGGTAAATTGAGTTTTCTCGGAATACAGTCACACTCTTTTCTTTACATAATGTCTATGGCTACTTTCTCTTTTTTTCCAGTTTTATTGAGAAATAATTGACATACATCACTGTATAAGTTTAAGTTGTACAGCGTGACGGTTTGATTTACATACATTGTGAACTGGTTACCACAATAGATTTACCATCCATCATCTCCTATAGATACAATGAAAAGAAAAGGAAAAAAAAATTCTTCTTTTGATGATAAGTCAAGATTTATTCTCTTAACAACAACTTTCCCCTATATCATACAGCCGTTGTTAGCTATAGTCATCATGTTGTACATTACATCCCTAGTACTGATTTATCTTATAACTAGAAGTTTGTACCTTTTGACTGCCTTCCTCCAATTCCACCACACCCCCTTGCCTCTGGTAACCACTGATCTCTTTTTCTATGAGTTTGGCAGGGTTGTCTTTTTTTTTAAAATTCCACCTATCAGTGAGATCATGGAGTATTTGTCTTTCTCTGTCCGACTTATTTCACTTAGCATAATGCTTTCAAATTTCATCCAAGTTGTCGCAAATGGTAGAATTTCCTCATGTTTTATGGCTGAATAATATTCCATTGTGTGTATATACCACATCTTTTTTATCCATTCATCCATTGACAGACACTCAGGTTGTTTCCATGTTTTGGCTATTGTGAATAATGCTGCAGTGAATGTGGGGGTGCACATATCTCTTCAAGTTACTATTTTCATTTCCTTTGAATATATTCCCAGAAGTGGAAGTATTGGATCATATAGTAGTCCTATTTTTAATTTTTTGAGGAACCTCCATATGGTTTAGCTGAATAATATTCCATAGTATGTATATTTCACATTTTGTTTATCCATTCAGCAGTTGATGGACATTTGGGCTGTTTCCTCCACTTTTTGGTTATTGTGATTGGAGCTGTGATTAACTGATTATGTGATTAATTAATTATGAAGATTCATGTATAACTTCCATGAGAGCATATGTGTTCATTTCTCTTGGGTATGTACCTAGGAATGGAATTACTGGATTGTATGGTAGCTCTACATTTAACTTTTTTAGGAATTGCTAACTGTTTCCCAAAGTGCTCGCCCCATTTTACGTCCCCACCAGCAATGTGTATTGTTCTGATTTCTCCACATCCTTGCTAACGCTTGTTATCTGTCTTTTTGATTATTGTCATCTTAGTGGGTATGAGATGAGATTTCATTGTGGTTTTGATTTGCATTTCCCTAATGACTAATGATGTTGAACATAATTTCTTGTGCCCATTGGCCATTTATATATATTTTTGGAGAAATATCTGTTCAAGGCCTTTGCCTGTTTTTAAATTGGGTTATTTGTCTTTTTATTGTTGCATTATATGTATTCTTGATATATTCTGGATACTAGACCCTTGTCAGAAATGTGATTTGAAAATATTTTCTCCCATTCTGTGGATTTTCTTTTCACTTTCATTATGGTGTCCTTTGATGCCCAAGACTTTTAAATGTCGATGAAGTCCAACCTATTTTTTCTTCTGTTGCTTGTGTTTTTGGTGTCATTTTTAAGACATTGTTGCCTAATCCAAGGTCACAATATTATTATTACAACTAAACAAATGACAGTTTCCTAATATCATCCAATTTTTAGTCAGTGTTCAAATTTCCCTGATGGTCCCATAAATCTTTTTACAATTGGTGTATGTTTGTTTGTTTGTTTAACTAAGGAACCCAAACAACGATCACAAATTGCATCTGGGTGATAAGTCTCCTAAATCTCTTTAATCAAATATTTCCTCCTCCTACTGTCTTTTTTCCTTGTCATTCATTTATCTGTAGAATGCCCCACATTCTGGATTTTGCTGATTGCGTCCCCAAAATAGCTTCCTCATGTTTCTCCACTTCCTGGATTTCCCAGGAGATGAATAGTTTGAGCTGGAAGCTTGATCAGATTTGGATTCCATGTTTTGGCAAGACAACTTCATAGATGGTGCTATGCAATTGCTACTGCATCACTTCGGGAGGCACATACTGTCTGGTTGTCTCTCATTTGTGATGTTAAGACTGATCAGTGAGTCCAGATGTTGTCAGCTTGACCCATCCATTATTTAATCAAGGGTTTTAGCAGTCGTTGATGATTACTGCCTAGATGCATTATTTCATTAGGAGTTGCAAAATGCAGCTGATTAATTTGATCAATGGCTACTGTCAGCTGAATATTGGAAATTCCAAATGGATTATTGTTTTGAATAATACTGGTATCTCTCTGTGTTCACCCTCTTCCTCATACTCTGATTTTTAACCTCTTTATATTTTTTGAGCTAAGTTGCAGCTTAGATCCACAGAATTGTCTTGTCATTTGTTTACTATATGGTTTCAGTTACCCCGGGGAATGAGTGTCCTGGGCATATTTACATTGATAGTCCTTGGCATAATTATGAAATCTCTAAAGATGGTCTTTCAAGTCTCTCTTTTTTCTCATTCTTCTAGTTCCTCAATTTTCATACTTTCCTCTCCTTGCCCCCAACACACATATCTTTTATCTTTCAAAGACTTTTCTAGAGTCGAGAATGAAATAAGCTTGACACTGAAGTGTGAGGGACTTACTCTTTTGCCTCTCACGGAGTTTGCATTTTAAGAGGGGAACTTACAGCGTTGATATTACCTAAAGGAATGAGTCCCTAGTGATGGGATGTCCAACCCAAGTGCTAGAATTGTTCTTAAACCAGAGTTCTCCATGACAAAGATACTAATCACAGATCCTTTTACCTTGGAAACACAGAATCCGGCCTGCACATGTGTCTGTTCTTGGTTAGGGACCGTGCTGCTCTCAGTTACTCCTTTCCAAGGGCCTCTCAGGTCTCTCGTAGGTGTTAGGAGCCACAGAGTCAAATGGCTAAATAATAGACAAGCATAGGATGGCTCGTTATGACCATGTCATCTTAACAACCAGGTTTAAGATATGAATATTAGAGAATTTACACTTCTTTGCCACTACCCCAATAGAACAAAACATTTTTTAAAATAGCTTATTAACCAGGATTAGCTTTGGCTGCAAGTAACAGACAAACGTAAGAGAACAGCGGTTTAAGCAGTATAGATGTTTATTCCTCTCATGTGCCAGAAATCTAGAGGTTGTCAGTCCAGGATAATTTGGGCACTGCACAGTGTCAGAGACCTATGCTCCTTCTATTTTGCTGCTCCACCGTGCATGGCTTCCATTCTCGAGGATCCCATAGCCCTGATTACCGGAACTTCACTCCTTACATTTGAATTACAACCAACAAAAAGGAGGAGCAGGGCAAAGAAGAGTATGCTCCCTCTCTTTAACGATGCATATACCACTTCCTGTTTGCATTCACCTAAATTAGTCTCATGATCACACCTAGCTCCAAGGGGCAATGGGAAAGGTCTTTCTTCCAAGCAGCCATGGGCTCAGTTAAAAATCATGGGTTTTATTATGGAAGGAGAAGGAAATGGATAACTGGGGACAAGGAATATCAGTAGTAAATAAACATTATAATGGCAAACAAGAAGCAATGTGGTATTGAGTTTCTCCTTCCCAAATTAAAAACAAGGGACTCTGAAGTCTTGTACTCACTAATTGTAACCTATTAGC
This sequence comes from Equus quagga, assembly GCF_021613505.1. Lineage (NCBI taxonomy): Eukaryota > Metazoa > Chordata > Mammalia > Perissodactyla > Equidae > Equus > Equus quagga. Next base: position 36,116,462 of record NC_060268.1, read on the forward strand.
AATTATTTTGAGTAGGACTGACGTGGCTTCCTAACATCACAGCAAACTGATGAGCCCTACTCCTCCTACAAAAAAGATCCATTCTTTCTGGTGCCTTTTGGATGTCATTTGAAAGCCCACACTTGATAAAACCTAAATTATTGTGGCCAGTTGTCTCTATTTCAGTGACTTCCCTTTTTAGGAGAAAGAACTTCTAAAATAGTATCGTGTGTATTGTATTTTTAAAGTTGGAGTAAATGCAAGCTCATTGAATCTATTTAGTACTTGGGGTTGTCAGCTTGGGTTTTTGAATTGGTCATGTGGGAGAGGAATTCCTTGAAATCTTTTATTTATTTTTTGCTTTATATAAAGCACACCATGTTCCCAGGCTCAAATGTTGTAAAAGAAATCCTCATTTCCAAAATAACAGATTGTCCAAGTGGTTGCCCTAACTCGCTCCTCTGGTTAATGGCGGCTGACTCATTGTGTGCTGGCAAGACTTCCACCTTCCACAAACAGTTGGAACTCTGTAGACTTTAGGACGAGCTTCCTGTTTGGTCAGGCAGTGGCTAAGAATCAAATGGAGGTTGCGGTTTCTTTCTCTGGATATGGTATTCAAGATGGAACCCACTGTGGGGGAGCTTAGGTGATATTCTGGTTTATGACAGAGAATGGCTCAGGCATCCTCTCGTCAGTCAACCCTTGAAACTCTCCCATGGCAAAGATCCAAATTCTCATGTTTCCATCAAAAGCTTTCCCCTGATCAACTTGCAAGTCTCTCTGGTTTGTGCTTCAACTTTCCAGACATGTCATCGCAAAGTGAGTGTAACAATTCACATGCTTGTCCCCCAGGATTTAATCTGTGATCAACAACTTTCTCCCACATTTTCTTTGACTGTTTCCTTCCTCTTCAACAAGTCTCATATATTCTTACACATTTTCTTTCCTGACTTCTCTACATCTTCCACCTCTACCTTTTTTTTTAAATCACTGTTAAATTTGGTTTCCCCTCCCCATTTGCGATACTGTGCACAATGGCTCTTCTTTCACAATTGCTTTGATTAGAATGACCTGATGCTCTATATCTGCACGATCTCTCTCTCCATTTCTACAAGGGTTGTCTAAATTCTTGCCTCATTCAAAATGTTATGGAGGAAGGGCTAAAGTCCAAGTCAAAGGGAATCAAGACATGGATTATCATTCTTTGCCTTAACTCTGGTGGATAACCATATTTTAAAGGATAACACACATAAAAAAGAAGTACAACCCACCCCTGAACTCATTGGTTCAGAGGACGTTTTCCACCCCTTTTTCCCCACCGCGGTTTCAGAGGGTGATGTTGGAGGGCCACAGCAGGAGTATTAAGGCCACTTCTGAATTTGTTTCTCTTCCTGGTCACCACTTTTTAAAGATTATAGCCTGAGTTTGTGCCCCTGTATTTCTCATTTGATTTTACTTATTTTTGGATCATTTTTCTTGGGTTTTGGGAGATAAAATTTACTATCTGGCTTCACTGCCATGCTATTCTGCAAGGCTTTATTGTCCCTCAGGGTTGGGGCGGGGAAAGTACTATTCAAATGATTACTTCTCAAAGTCAGCTCCTCAATAAGACCTTACCACTTCTGCATTAATATTAAGGCTAACAAATAGTGGTGACAGCAATGAAGATACAGTAAAAGACCATGGACCACATTAATGTTCTTATCCAATCAAAAATGGTCTCCAAGGTCGGGACAAAGCAAGATGAAACTTCCCAAGGCGGATGCTGACGAGTGACAAAATAACCTCAAGCCTAGCTGCTCTTCACCTATTTGGGCTAAACTAATTCCTCTTTTGTTTTTTTTTTAATGGTGGCAAAATAGATATAAAATTTACCATCTTAACAATTTTAAAGTGTACGCCTCAGTGGCATGAAATATATTCACACTGTTGTGCGACCATCACCACCATCCATCCACAGAACTCTTTTCATCTTGCAAAACAAACTCTGTGCCCATTAAACTGTAACTCCCCATTCTCCTCCCACCAGCCCCTGGCAACCCCCATCCTACCTTCTGTCTCTATGGTCTTGACTGCTCTGGGTCCTTCATGTCAGTGAAATCAGGCAGTATTTGTCCTCTTTGTAGCTGGCTTATTTCACTCAGCATAATGTCCTCCAGGTTCATCCATGTTGTAGCATAGGTCAGAACTTCTCCCCTTTTAAAGCTAAATAATATTCTATTGTATGCATATACATACCACATTCTTTTTCCCCATTTATCTGTCAATGGACCCTTGGGGTTGCTTCTACCATTTGGTTTTTGTGAATAATGCTGCTATGAACATTAGTGTACAAATACCTCTTTGAGACTGTTTTCCATTCTTTGGGCTATATACCCAGAAATGGAATTGCTAGATCATATGGTAATTCTATTTTTACTTTCTTGAGGAATTACCATACTGTTTTCTATCAAGTTTTTCCTTTGAATTTAAAATGGAATCTCATGCTAGGGCGCAGTTTGCCCTGGATTTGGGTTTGCTTCTGAAGGAGTACTGAAAACAGAGTCTAGATGCTAGTAATTTAAGGGTAGCCCAAACTTGGAAAAACTACACGGCAATTACAACCAAGCTAGCAGAGCCAAAGGGGACTAGAGCATATGAAATAAATGAACAACAGATTTGGATATAATTACTCTTTCCCTACTTGGAACTGTGCTGCGGATAATGCTCACTATTTTCCTGCTATTTCAGGTATCCCTGAAGAGGCTCTGGGCGGTGAGCACTGGCCGGAGGCTGAGATGCTCTTCCGAGAGAAACGCTTCCTCAGGAATGAGATGGAAACACTTTGGAGTCTATTCATCGTGGCTGGGCATCCTGTGGATTTCACTGGAATGAATCACTAAGTTGGGCTTCCAGAACGCTACCCTGAGAACAGTGGGCAGAGCTCTTTGAATTGAAAACAAGGGTCTGGAATACATCTCGTGCTCCCCTGACAGGCGGAGGGCTGTCTGGAGGAAGCTGAATCTGCAGCACGGTGGGCTTTTTTCCCCACAGCTGCTAGGGGACTTTTCTGGGAAATGAGGGAACATATTTGTCCAGACTTCAAACTTGTCACTTTTCATAGGTTAGGTTAGGCCTAAGGTTGCCTGTTTTCAGATTTTAGGCTTAGTTTTTATTGACAAAATCTGCCTTCCAGCTTCAGAAATTGGGATGGGGTGGGAAAGGATGTGCTTTTAGTGGCTTATGTTTAAAAGCAAAAGGAAGAGAAAGTACATCAGGCTTCTTAGACATCAACTGCCTCTTATAAAACCGCATTTTGATGGGTTAAGTGTAAATGATCCCAAACATGTGGATTAAATTTTCCAAGAAGCACACATGGATTTACAAATCACAAGGCAGGAGATCTTGGCAATGGTAGTTTTCGGCCCTCCCAGACTCCCAATGCTTTGCCGTTCTTCGTGCCTGGTGGGTTTCTATAACCACACTTGATTTTTTGTGATGGTGACTCATGGGATGGTTGACTGAATCGTTGTCTGAGAAATGAGACATTGCCAGTGGCAAATTGAGCAATTGGGAGTGAAAACTCTACTTGATCTCTAATCCTTCAGGTTGGCTCTCCCTATCACCAGAATCGCCAGTGACCGAGCCATTCTTATCCTCTTAATCACTTGGCACGTCCACATAATGAGCACCAGGAAGTTCGCCACTATTGCCACCTCCCCACTCAAAGGACGGCACGCGGATGGGAGCACACTCACCCACCTCCTGCTTCACTCAGGTGAAAGGGCAGAGGAGGCAGCACAGCTTAGAAAAAGAACATCGACGTTGGAGTGAAACATGGGTTCAAATCTCAGTGCCACCACTTACAAGGTCTCCTTCCTTCAACCCTGCAGCCTCATTTTTACCACAATATTGTGAGGGTAAAAGGAGGTAACGTATGTGAAGTGCCTGAAAGAGTGCTGGGTACATAGGAGGTATCTAATAAATGGAGAAGCGGTGATAGGCAGCCCCTTGTTTCAGTTTCTTTTTCCATTTTGCTGTGCCACTACCTGCTTCTGGAGGTTTCCTTAACAGCCTTTTCCCTAGTGATCTTACTGTCTGCTCTATTGCCCACACCAGAGTAATCAAATGTAGGGGTGTATACAAATTGCCTTGGGGGATTTGTAAAAATGCAGATCCCTGGGTCCCATGTCCAGGAGCTCCAGATTCTTAGGGCTGGAGGGGGAATCTGTGTTTCAAGCGAGCCTCTCTGGTGATGCTGATGCAGGTCTGAAGACTGCCCCTTTCTCACAGCTGTCCTCTGGACATTCCCCGCAGCCGTCAGCAATGACGTGTCCTGTGAGTCATGCGCATGTGGTCACGTATGAAAATGGCTTCAATTCTTGTCTCTCCAGTAACCTATTAGCACTTGATTATACAACAGGGTTGAATTATCAGGAAATAAATGAAGGACACTCCCTGCGTGGATGTCAATTTTGAAAGTGGTGTCTGTGTAGAGAGGGGGCTGGCTGGCAGTCAGCGTAGACGGAGTTCGTGAGCAGGTCAGACCATCATCAGTGACTACTCTCGTCCCAGGTTCTGCTCTTCTTCATTAAATACCCTTGGATGGGGGTCTTGACTCTGGGATACTGCAAGAATCATTTAGAGCAGTGGTCCTTGTTAAAGAGTGGTCTCAGACCAGCAGGATCAGAAACACTAAGGAACTTGTTCAAAATGCAAATTCTCGGGCTCCTCCCCAGGTCTACTGAACTAGAAACTCCAGGGGTCGTGCCCAGCAATCTGTTTTAATAAACCTCGCAGGCGATTCTGATTCATATTAAAGTTTGAGACTCACTAATTTAGAAGAACAAAATCATTATTCTTACAATCAAGTGTCTAATAACAATATATGAATACACGTATAGTGTTTAGAACTTCCAAAATGTGTTAAAATAATATATATTATATGTAGTACATACACACACACATGCACACACAGAGGCTGGTCCATGCGTAAATGCGTTCTGGAAGTACATACAAGAACTCATTCCAGGAGCGCTGAGAAGTGAAATTGGGTGGGGGGTGAAGAGAGAATTTAACATTTCATACTTTTGGAACTGTTTGGTATATTTTTTTAAAATATGTCTATATATTATTTTGCTTAAAAAATTTTAATTTAATAACAACAACTACAAAAGAAATAAAAAACAACTGAAAGAAAATACAGATAAATAATTATCTGATTTTGAGGGGGAAAGTGTGAAAAGAAAGTAATCACAAAGAAAGAGAAGGACAGGTTTATGTAACAATGTGACGCTGCTGTAAATCGAAACACTGCCAATACAAACACACGATTAAAACCAAAGTCCCCTGGCAAGCCAACATGGGAAAAAGAGAAAAATCACAAATTACTAACAACAGGAATGAATAAAGGGACATCGATACATATTTTATAAGATAAAAGAGGATATTATAACATTTTTTCTGGCAGATAGCTTGGAATTTCAGAAGAAGTGCACAAATTGCTAGAAAAACATGATTTACCAAAACTGATTCAAAAAGCATTCGAAAATCTGAAAAGTCCTATATCTATTAAAGAAATTGAATCCATAATTTAAAACTTTCCCACAAAGAAAACTACAGGCCAATGTAACATCGCCAGTAAATTATATCAAACATTTAATAAAGAAATATTGATTACAGATAGGGGACTAAAATGCTTATGAAATAAAGAGCTCTCTTAAAAGTTAATGAAAAAAATGCCTCATTAAAAACAGAAAAACAACACAAATAGGTAATTTATTGAAAAAGGAAAAGAAACTCCAATTAACAATAAACATTAAAACGTTCATTCTTACTAATAATTACACTAAAAAAGTGTTATCATTTTCACATTGTTGAAAATGACACAAATTGGTGATTACTATGAACTTCATAGAGGGTGATTTGGCAAATACGCAGGAAGCACCTACAAAACCTACACATCATTTGATCCAACACTTCCACTTCTAGGAATATACTCAAGAAAATGAGTATAGATAAAGAGGAAAATTTTATTTATAAGAATGTCCATATTTGTGTTGCGAGTAGTAAAATAATTTTTGGAATCCTAAACATTCAATGATAGGTTGGGTAAAATAAACTATGACATATCTGTACAACGGCATATTATGCAGCCATCAAAAGTGATGTTAAAGAAGAATTAGTAACATGGAAAATGTTTGTGGAAAACAGTGAAAAAAACAGAGGGGCCAACCCTGTGGCCTAGTGGTTGAGTTTGGTGCACTCCACTTCAGTGGCCCAGGTTCTATTCCTGGGCACAGACCTACATCACTCATTGGTGGCCATACTGTGGTGGTGACCCACATACAAAATAGAGGAAGATTGGGGGCTGGCCTGGTGGCATAGTGGTTAAGTTCATGTGCTCCACTTTGGCAGCCCAGGGGTCTTGGGTTTGGATCCTGGGTGTGGACCTACACACTGCTCGTCAAGACATGCTGTGGTGGCATTCCACATACAGAGTGGAGGGAGATTGGCACAGATGCTGGCTCAGGGCAAATCTTCCTCAAACAAAAAGAGGAAGATTGGCAGCAGATGTTAGCTCAGGGTGAATCTTCTCCAGCAAAGGAAAAAAAAAAAAGGTTAAAAAATAGTATTAGCTTGCATTTGTTTAAACACACCCATACCTTCCCCTGCACCACACACACGCTCATGGGAAGAAAACTGAAAAAACATACAAAATGTCCAAGTGGTTCTTCTGGATGGTAGGATTCTAGGTGATTTCGATTTTCTCTTTTTGCTTGACAATATTCTCCAAATTTTATAAAATGGATATTCATGAACTGTATAAGAAAAATAAAAAGCGGTTGATAATACTATGGTGATAGATAAAAATGAAAATTTACAATAACCCTAAAAATTTACAATAGTACTATGAGTATCTACGTTGACCCTACAACAGATGTTCAACCCAATTACCTCTTAGAACATACTGATGGAGTGCGTACTATCATCATCCCCATTCTGTTGCTATGTGCAGTCAAGTCGCCTCCGATCCTGGCAGCCCTACGAATGAGTGGTGTCCACAGTGCCCTCTCCTCAACAGCCCTACTCAGCTCCTGTAAACTCATGCTTCCTTTATGGCATCAATCCAGCTCATATTTGGTCTTCCTCCTTTCCTGCTGCCATCTACTTTTCCCAGCATTATTGTCTTTTCCAAAGAATCCTGCCTTTTCATGATGTGCCCAAAGTAGGACAGGTTCAGTTTTATCATTTTTGCCTCCAGCAATAATTCAGGCTTAACTTGTTCTTCTGGCAGTCCAGGGGATGCACAGAGCTCTCCTCCAACCGCATACTTCAAATGAATCGATTTTTCTCCTGTCAGCCGTCTTCACTGTCCAGCTTTCACTCCCATACACAGTAATTGGGAATACAAGGGTGCAGATAATCGTGGCCTTAGTCTCTAATGACCCTTCCTTACACTTGGTGATCTTTCCTAATTCTTTCATTGCTGCCCTTCCGAGTCTCAGTCTTCTTTGATTTCTTGGCTGCAGTCTCCATTTAAACTGGTGACTGAACCAAGGGAAACAAAATCGTTGACAATTTCAACATCTTCATTGTCTTCACTGTCATTCAGGTTAAAGTTGTGTGATTCTTCTGTAGTCATGATTTTGTCTTCTTGATGTTCAAGTGCAGTCTGCTCTGGCGCTTTCTTCTTTCACTTCTGTCAGAAGGTGTTTCAAGTCATTATCGCTTTCCACCAGTAAGATGGTATCGTTTGAGGGGCCAGTCCTGTGGTGTAGTGATTGAGTTCAGCACCCTCTGCTGCAGCAGCCCGGGTTCCCGGTTTGGATCCCAAGTGTGGATCTACACCACCCGTCAGCCATGCTGAGGCAGTGACCCACATACAAAATAGAGGAAGACTGGCACAGATGTTAGCCCAGGGTGAATCTTCCTCACCAAAAGAAGAAAAAAAAAAAGATGGTGTCATTTACATATGTTAGATTGTTGATATTTCTTCCACCAATCTCGCTCCTCCTTCATCTGAGTACAGCCCAATTTTTCACATGGTTTGTTCTGTGTGCAGATTAAACAGATACAGAGATATACCCATTTTATAGATGGTAAAACCAGGCCTGAAGGTATGAAGTAACTTTCCCAAGGTCAAAAAGCTGGTGAGTGGAGGAGCCAGAATGCAAACGGAAGCCTTTCTGACTCTAGAAGCTTATATTTTGAAAACCCTCACCCAAGGTTGGTTGACCAAGCGTTAACCCAGTACCAGAATTTGGAAGAATTTTACAATTATAAAGCCCCAGAAGCTGATTTGGAAACGACAATTGTTGACCTATTCTGTGCTGTACCTACTAGAACAAAGATGGGATGACCCACCTTGTCATCTGTCATTCAGAAATGGAAGATCTGCACCAAATGAGAAAATGTCTTCCCTCTCCTGTGTTGGCGCTTTCTCTTGAAGCAGCCACTATTGTCCCTGTTTCCCATCTGTACCTCTTTTTTCTGTACTCAGCAGAATAAAACACTGTCAGGAAACAACTGGGCAGGAAGTAAGGGAAGACTGAGTTTCATCCTGGGAGGTTTGATTCCCACAAGCAAAGCGCTGTGGTGGGAGCAGTGGGGAAGCATTGTCAGCGCATGGGGACTGTCGTGCTTTATGAACTCCATCTGTTCAGAGCATCTGGGAGTGATGCAGTGGGGCAGGGCGAGACTCTATTTCATCCCAGCACATCCCCATTAGATGAAATTCTGCTAGAAATTGGGAACTAGCTAAAAACTGTGTGCATCAACTCATCATATACAGACATCAGACATAGATCTTAGAAGGTGACTCCATTCACCCCATTTGGAAGGAAAAGCATGCATTGTATGTAAGTATTAGCCAACACAAGATCTGAATGGAACTCACCTCATTGAAGGATGAGAAGATAAAGTGAAATGTGGGTCTCACGGGGAAAAGTATTGCCATGTAAAAGGAAGAAAAGCATCATTCTCAAGACTCAGAGAAAGGACAGACCTCTAAAAAATGGTTTATCATAAGAACCAGGAGAAACCTGTTTGGTGTGTTCCTAGGTTGCAGGAAGACATGACACTATAAAACGGGTACAAAATATTAGAAGACAGTGTAGCTGATATGAAGAAACAATGGCATTAAATGCAAAGAGGTACATGAGTGGAAAAAAGAAAACAAACAGAAAAACCAAAAATCGCATAGTAACCATTCATTTGTTGTTTATTCAGGAAACATTTAATGTTCACAGATGTGCCGTGCACAGAAATAGAAAGCAGTGAGGAACAGAGTTAGCCTGGTAAAAACTGAATCAGGGACGTGGGAGACAAACTTGAGAGGATGCTCAGAAATGAAGGGAGGACAAAGAGATGAAAACAAGAGAGAAGATCATTGACATGGACGACCGAAACTGGAGGTCTAATCCAGCAGGAATAGATGCTTCTGTTGATTAAAAGCAAAAAGGGGCAATTGGAGTACAAACCATGATCAAAGATAAGAAAATATTTCTAAGCTTAAGAATTAAAAACAAATAAATATGCAAATGGAACTAGTTTACCACATTCCAGGCAAAATCAATGAAAAGAGAATCATCTTTAGGTATAACCTGAAATTTAGAAAAAGTTAATGATGATTTTTAAAAATGATTTAAAAAACATTCGTGCAGGGAAAAAATTACCCAGAAAGAAACAGCACCGAGGCTGGCCCCAGACCTTTCACTTGTAAAACAAAATTCCAGATGAAAATGTAGCAATATTGCCAAAGTTTTGAGGCTAAATGGTTGTAAACAAATACGTTTATACACAGCACAACTGTGTATAAAAAGGCGAAGATAGTTTAAAATATGTTAGAGTTTGGAAAATATAATGAAAATAACTATGACTATTCCAACTTATTGAGGGTTTGGGGTACAGTAAACAGCACCCATCTTCTCTGCCCAAGTTCTGAACGGGTTTAGAAATAGTCAGAAGTTGGGAAGATGGGCCAAAATATTCCCCTTAGGTTGCTGGTGAAGCTCATACTGGAGAATGTGCCTTCTATCTACGGACTATAGGATTTTTCAACTGAACCCCAGTCCCAGACAGCTGTACCCACAAATGTCTCCTGCAATGTGGGTGTCTGACCTGGTAAACATCCAGCACAGAGGGGCCGAGCAGAACAGATGCTTCCCGAAGGCAGGCTTGGCTCAGAAAGGAGGGAGCAATTTCAAACGTCTCTGGGTTTTAGCCCAAACTTGCTGGTGAGATAAGTCGCTGCTCCACTTCCACCCCCACCCAGGGAAAAGCGAGTGAGGCGACGGGAAAAGGGGCCAAGAGTGCTCCACTGGTGACATCAGGAGTAAGGAAGAAGCGGCCCCCTTCTCCCCATTGCATCAATCCATGCATCCCATTCCTGCCCCCCAACACCCGCCCCAATGCCAGGGCTCCAGAAATAAGTGAAAACTAAAGACTGAATATTGGAAAAGTTGTGATATAAAAGGTCTGACATTTATGCTCCCTATCGAACCTATACTAAGGAAAAAAATAGAAATAAAGACAAAATTGCTGTTATTCATTACAGCATTATGTATTATTTAAAAATAGCTCTGTCCTATTTATAATAGTAAAATATTGTAAACAAATGATTATCTCTAGGAAAATGGAAAAGTCCTTCTGCCTTAAAAAGTGGTGTTCTGAAAAGGTTTTTAACAACATGGGGAAACGCAGGACTATTATGATATATAGTGCAGAAATTGCGTAGAGTTTTATCTCGTATGTTAACTAGAATTGATTGACTCTTTCTTTTCAGATAGATTTTGCGGCCACATCTGGGCTCAGTGGGAAAGAACAGGGGCAACAAAAGTGGAGGCAGGATGTTGTTGTTTGGGTGGGATGGGGGTCATGGTATGGAATGGTATGACACCTGCCAAATATTCACCATCCATCTTATGCATAATTTCAGCTGTGTAAGGAGAAGAATGCAAATAAAGAAAAAGATGAGAGGAAGATATACCGACGTGTAAGAGGATGCAGCCTCAGGGAGTCAGGATCCTGTGTGGTGCTTTTCCTGCTTCCTCTAAGTGTTGGTATGGTGGATCTAGAGCTGGCCTCCCTGGGACGGAATCCTGACTCTGCCACTTACTAGCACATGCCACTTAACCTCTCCGTGCCTCAGTTTCCTCTTCCAAAGAAATGGCTCTAATAATTGTACCTTCCCTGGAAAGTCAGGGCTTAGGCAGATGGGCCAAAATTAAATGCGTTCAAGTACATAATGCGTGTAGGACAGTGTCCAGCACACAGGGAGTCCCATACAAGTTTTAGCCATTATTATTATAGCAGTAGTACGGAGAGCAAATATTATTTTTATAATGAGATAAAAAGAAAAGCAGGAAAGACAATGCAGCAGTATGAAAAAGTGATAAATTGTTAAGTGGCTAAAGCCTTACTTAATATATGATTTCATGTTTAATTTGAATGCAGCTATATGAAACTATGAATACATGTGGAAAAATATTTGAAAAGAATATCAAAAAAGGAAAGACTTTTAAGAGATTGAAATCATGGACCTTAAAAACCATTTCCTTTTATGTCTTTAACTTATTTAAAAATATGCATGTGATTTAAAAAATCCCCTCCCCCATATCCTTACAAAAAATATCTTTGTCTGTAGTAGGTGTCCATGACTGTGTTTGCTCAGCAGCTCTCTGCCCTTGTTCTGGTATGAACAGCCCCCTTTTGCTGGGCTTCATCCCCCTCGGTAACCATGAGGTTTGTACAAATGCTGTTATAGCTGCTGGACCCCAGGGAGGGCACTGGACCCAAGCTGAGCCAATTAGAATCCTTCCCTGGGAAATTTTGCACTTGGCACTAGAGAGTATGAAACACTATCCTCTCCGGTGGTGGAAGCCATGGTTTGAGAGCATTGGCACCTATGTTAGCCACCAAGGGGAGTGAATCTTTTCTAATGAGAAAGACTAATACTGCACACAGAGGGGAGCTGAAGGAGAGTTTTAGTATGTGTGCATGTACACACAAACTGTGCGTATACATACATGGAGATGTACGTGTGTACATACACACACATTCTATCTGTCTATCTGTCTATCTGTTTATCTGTCTATCTATCTATCTATCCCTATTGAGAGTGTCCTAGTAACATTTATAGCCTTGGTCCAAGTTATTCCTCTAATCTTGCTTTTTCCACAGTTTCATTTTTTAACTCTTATTCCACTTCTGGAGAAACCCCAGCATCATTCCAATAAAGTTCTCTTTTTGCCTGAGGTAGTTTGAGTTGTTTGCAACCAAGAACCACAACTCACTCATCTAACAGCTTCACTCATAAGAGCAAAACATAGGGAACAATTTTAATCAACAATATTAGGGAATGGCTAAATAAATTATGTCGCATTCATACGATGGAAAATTATGCAGTCATTAAAATAATACCTTCAAAGAATAGTATTTGAGAAACCATTTGGAATATTATTAAATGAAAACGGGAGACTACCTGACATTGGAAGGGGGGTGGAGATTGGGCACAATCCAGGAAGAAGGACCAGCACGTGCAGAGTCCTTGAGGTCGGATGAACTCAGCTTGTGATGGTGTTGACAGGAGGCTAATGTACTTGGAACAAAGAAAGCAGGTAGGAACATGGAATGAGGTGAAGATGGAAGGATAGGCGCTATGGGCCATTGTGAGCCATTTGAGTTCTATCTCAGAGCAATGAAAAGCCATTGAAGGCTTTTGTAGAAGAGGAGTAAAATAAATGATTTACATGTTTAGCTTCTGGGAAGAAAACACAGTGGAGATGGGCAAAAAGGGAACCAGGGAGAATGGTCAGGAGGCCATGACTAGGGGAGCCATATAATTATATTGAAAATCCAGACAATTTTCAGAATGAAAGGGAAACTCCTTATCACTACACCAGGACCACAGGCTCAAGCTAGAACTTCCCCAGCCAAACCAGGACAGATAGTCACCCAGCTATTACAGCAGCCCAGGCAACAATGGTGACTTGAACTAGGGTGGGGAGATTGCTAAGGATTCTAGCCATGGGTGGCTTAAGGCTGAATCTCAGTCCTTGATTGGCTACCTTGGGCATTACTCTCTTTTTGATGTTCCTCTCTTTGTCTTACCGTTTTTGACAGGTAGCTTTTCCTGCCCCTTTTAATGCCTCTGGATCAATGGTTCTCAAAATTCAGTGCGCATCCGAATCTGCTGGTGGGCTTGTTAAAGCACAGATTCCTGGCCCTCGCTCCTAGAGTTTGTGATTTGGTAGGTCTGGGGTGGAGCCTGGGAATTTGCATTTCCATCAAGCTCCCAGGTGCTGCTGGTGCTGCTGGGCTGAGACCACACTTTGAGAACCATAGCTTTAGATGTTGGCTGATTGTGAAGGGTACTCAGGCTGTCTCTGTCCTGGCTTCAGTCCAGCTTCTATTCTGTATGTTTTTACGCCTTTTCTGATGCAAGTTTCTTGCTTTTGTTTTTTAAATCTCTAATATATCTCTATTTCATGGCATTCATGCATTGAAGAATTTCTTTACCTAAATGAGTGGGTAAATCTTTGTGATCTAGTCAGGAAAACTATGACTATATTTTTTATCTGTTGCACTTTGTTCTAAAATTGCACTGGGCTTAGATTCTTTTGATGGTGGTGGCTTCAGAGTTTCTCATCTCTAAATCATTCCTTACCCCAATTTCCAGTACCCACTTTTTATCACGCTGCAGTTTTCCCGTACTGGCCAGTTGCTGACTAAGCTCACCTTCTGCTCTTTGTAACTCTTCCTTGAAGCCGTTCTGTTTCTTCAATCACAGCCCCTGAGGTCTTTGGCCCTCTGGCATCTCAGGAACCCCATCCTTACTTTCATGGCTGCAGTCGGCACAACCTCTCTGATCAGATCTTCTTGCAGATCTCTGTGGACCACGTAGCTGCACTGACCCCTAGGCAGCACTGTCAACCGCCTGTCTGTCACATCTCTCTGGCCTGCTTTGACTCCCTCCTTTGTCTCAAATCTCTCCTGGTCTCCGCTGACTGTGGATCCCACGAATCCTCTAGACTCATCACTCATAAATCCTGGTAAGTCCATGTAGGAAGACATAGCTTCTGAGAACACTGTTGCCAGCAGGACTGTGGCCCAGAAATAGCAGCCGCTTTTCTCAATAGTCTTTTCCTGTTCCTGCTTTCATAATCTTTCCCCTTTTTCACAGCTTCTGGCTAAGAGACAAAACAGCTGTGCTTTATGTTTGAAAACTGCAACTCACATTCAAAATGCGACGATCCCAGCAGAAAGCCTGTTTTCAGCACCTTTTTTTGGAGAAGTAGGCAAAGCTTATTCTTTTCTTTTAATATGACTTTGTGTGTGTTTAATTACAAAAGTAATACTCTTTCATTGTTGAAAATTTGGAAGATGCAGAAAGCAAAAATAAGAAAATAACCACTGATGATCCAAAAAAAAACATAACCCAGAGATAACCTTTCCAGTGCTTTTAAATCCACTAATTCCTATTTTTTAGCAAATACTTTTCTACAAATAAAACTGTACTCAGAAGCCTGATACATAAACAGATGAAGCTGCCTGGGTTGGATCAGAAGCAGGTGAATCGGGGCCCAGCTGCTCAACTTGACCCCCTACTGCCCACAACAGACCAACAGGCCCATCTGCTGGACGCTCAGCCTTCCACAGGCCGTGTGAAGACCGCTGCTCAAGGCCGTTGCTGTGCAAGGCTTAGACCCTACAGATTTGCGGCCAAAGGCATTCTCTGCTGGGCATTCCTGTTGCCTGGGGGGCGGGGGGAACAGATGCTATTTTGGGGTTGATGGGCCTTGCAGCTTCCACATATTCCATCTTTTCTTAGAGCCCATGTTATCCCCAGTCTAAAGCAGACATTGTTAACCTGGGGCTGAAACATTCCCTGAAAAATATATATCCATAGCTTTAATTAGTATAGCGTTATGCAAGTTCTTTTTTTCCTTCATAAATATTTTTGAAGATCTCAGCAATTTCCAGTTCAGCAATACAATGGAAATCTTTGTATTTAAATAGTTAAATGGTTGATGTGTTAAATATTTAGGAATGAAGGAGAAAACAAGCTGGGTAGAAACTTTGTTCCTGCTGCTTTTCAGCTTCTCCTTAATGTGTTCATCATATTTTTTAAACAACTGATTGGCGTTTTCCTTCTCAAACTTAAATTGTAATTTTGTCTTACCTCTAAAATTTTAATACTACCATTATGAGATAATTATGGAGCACATGAAACCTTAGAATAAAAATTAATGTTAATGACACTGATTTCTTTTTTCTTTTTTTTTAAAGATTTTATTTTTCTTTTTGCGCCCCAAAGCCCCCAGTACATAGTTGTGCATTTTTTAGTTGTGGGTCCTTCTAGCAGTGGCACCCCGCCTCGGCATGGCCCATGAGTGGTGCCATGTCCGTGCCAAGACTCGAACCGGTGAAATCCTGGGCCACCGAAGCAGAGCGGGCAAACCCAACCACTCGGCCACGGGGCCAGCCCCGGCACTGATGTCTTATAAAGAGTATGTGTTTTTTTCTTCTGTTATTAGTATAATTCAGTTGGCTGTAAATACATTGAAAGAGTATGCTTAAAAATTTGGTAATTTCACTTATTTTAAATGCACTTGGAAGATTTCTTTCAAATGAAATCCCGCCACAAGGACATCTTTTTAAAAAGTGGTCATGCTTTCGTAGCGTTAAGGCTTTTGTAATGAGAAGAGAGGTCTGTATTTTGTTGTCCTATAAGTTCAGCCTGATCTCGCATTTATTTTGAATCTTTTGAAAGTTGGGCCCATTATGTCTTGGGCATTTTCGGCTAAGCACTCGTTTTACATGTAGAGACAGGGAGAGGCACTCTCATTCCCGGACCCATAGAGACGCAACTAAGCCAAACGCCTCCCACCTCTCGAACTTCCCCCTCAGCCAGTCTGTAGCAAACCGTGAGCTGCGTTCCAGGCTTTCGATGGAGTTGGAGCACGGCTGGGCGGTGACTCCAGCCTCCGTCGTGATCCCATTACCCCACGTCTGAACGTCTTCACTTCCTACGACGTACAGAATCCTTTGCGCCCCATTTCTCTCTTATTTTGTGTGCATGATAAAATTATGACAGAATTAAAAGGACAGATTGAAATGAGATCCTAAACCTGCCCCTTCATGGAGACCTCCATTAGTTCGTTTCATTTAATATCCTTTTATTTTTAATGATTGTTCTTAATGTATAAATGCAGCACTGGGTGCCCTCCTGTTAGTGGATGTTCAAGAGAAGCGGCAGAAATCCACAGTTAAGAATTTTAAAGGACAAAATTAACGCAGCCAGCCGCATCCCTGGGGCTTTCTCGAGCGTGCCCGGGTCTCTCTCTGCTCCCTGGAGCTGCGGTCCCCCCTAGTGGCTCCGCGGGGATTTCTCCTCCTCCAGCCTCCTGCTTATTCAGTTGGACTGCCCCGTCTGCCAGCTGGTGGCTCCAGTGTCTTTGAATTAGAGAATCACAACAAATTCGGCATCTCTTTGAAATCAGTTGTATTCAGGGCTTTTTGTTCCGTGTTGCATAGCTTTAAATGCAAAAAGGCCCCTGAAGCCTGGAAACAGTAGGTAATGGAAATTCTTCTTTTCCTCTCGTTAGTTGTCTGCTCTCTTCGGATGAATGCTGCCCACGTTCTGCCTGGGGAAACAAGTGAGGTCAGCGAACAGAGAAGGCGCCGATTCCGGACACAGCATCCCCAGTGGCCCGCTCCTGGGAAGCCCAGCTCTCTGAGCACAGCGCTGTTGGTCTGTGCTCCACAGCCCTTACTCTGCAAGAGAACTAAGCATTTCTTTTACCCTCTTGAAGCAATTTGGGCATATCTTAGAGGCCCTGGGGCGCTAGAAATTTCTTCTGTTGAATTGTAGACCAGCCCATTGAGTGCTGGACCCCCTTATCTCTGAGCATAAAATCTTGCACATAGTGTGTGCTTAATATGTGTTGATTGGATAAAAGAACGACTAGGTCCTTGTGTGTATATAACACCCCATCTCAACTCTGTTTTCATAGGGAAAATGCATTATTTCCTTGGCATACTCTCCCTTCAGAATCATTGAATCCTTAAAAATAGTACCTAAAGAGAGAAAACACTGTGTTTGATAACAAAGTATTCCTGTTTTTCACCCCTTCTTAGGGGACAAACTGAAAATCTGTGGGCATAGGCCATGCCCTCTTATAGACTGGAAGGTTGTTTGTTTTAATCTAGGCTGCAGAGCTGGGAATAGCAGTGATGTGGGGACATCCAGTCCGTCTGTTTTGGAGACTTATAGAGAGCCTACGAGTCTGACAATTTGATCTAACAATCAAAGTGTGCTGCCATTTGAGGGAGTGATGTCCAAGGAGGGGCCCTGGGAGCCTCTCTCGGGGCTGGTGCAAAGAAAAGTTCAACATGGGGAGTGAGTGGAGAGCCAGATCAACTTGAAGGTCCCTGCCAGCCCTGTTATAGCAGTCTGTGGTTCTGACTCTAAATTGTAAAATATTCTGGACTTATGAGCCAGTCATCTTAGCTTTTGTTTTAAAAATGAAAAATTTAAATGAGGACTATAAATTAGTGCAACTAAACAGTAGCCTCTGGCTCAGTCGCCACCGAGGAAACTGTTCCCTTCTTGTGCGAGAACGTCCCATGCATGCTCCTCCGCTCCAGCATCCTCCTTCTTCCCCCAGGACATCCCTTTCCTCTTTTCTTCCATCATATGGATCTCACATCATTGCCAGGCATCGCTTTTCCTAGATAAGATGCCCCCCTCCAGGTTGGCATGATTCCTCCAAGACCCCCTTTGTTGTGCACACCCCCCCCCCCCATCTTTGCTCTGGCATTGTCTTGATCTTCTGCTCCACTCTGACTGCTACCTTGCCAAAGTGGGATGGGAAGGGGTGAGAATAGAAAGAATACCCCCTACCATCTAGTAAACTGTGTCACCAGCTCACAACACAGCGCTCCCTGCATCTTCTGATAGAGTTGTTGTATTTGGCTGGATATCATTGTTTGCTGTTGCTCTTTGAAAACTGGGGAGCCATCTGAACCAGAAAGCAAAGCCCTGGAGGAGAAGGTAG
Organism: Equus quagga; assembly: GCF_021613505.1. Taxonomy (NCBI): domain Eukaryota; kingdom Metazoa; phylum Chordata; class Mammalia; order Perissodactyla; family Equidae; genus Equus; species Equus quagga. The sequence continues at coordinate 36,134,482 of NC_060268.1, forward strand.
ACCAACAGGCACAAGGGGACCAGGGTCTCCTGGAATAGAAGGACCTGATATCTCAAACTCTATACCCTGAAGGGTTAGTTAGGGAGCCCTATTGAAAGGGACCACTGAGAGGGACCCTGGCTAAGGGTCCTTTGAAATAAAATTGCCCTAAAGCAGCAAGGGGGTGGGATTAGTGGACAAGTCTGGCACTGGCTCAAGGCTGACATGGTCTGGAGTCTGGGTCTTTGAGGTGGTCCCAGCCTTCCAGAGAATGGCCCCGTTGTGGTCTGAAAGAGTTGGTCTCAAAGAGGCCTGTGCGAGTCTGCAGCGTCCTCTGTGGAGCAGGACACTGGAAGGATCGTCCTCTTTCAAGGGGCTTGAAGACACTTCTCAGCACTGTGGCAGGTACTGCTGCAGCCTCAGTCTCCACTGCTGGGGTGTCCAGGGCCTAGCGTGTCACCGAGCTAGGATTAAACCAGAGGTTCTTTTCACCAAGCCAAGCTCCTAAACCGTTATGAATCCAGAGCTGAGTGGTATTTGTGTCTTTTTTTAAAAAAAATTTTGAGATTATGATAGTTTACAACCTTGTGAAATTTCAGTTGTACATTATTGTTTGTCAGTCGTGTTGTAGGTGCACCACTTCACCCTTTCTGCCCACACCCTACCCCCCTTTCCCCTGGAAGCCACTAATATGTTCTCTTTGTCCACATGACTAAATTCCTCATATGAGTGGAGTCATACAGAGATTGTCCTTCTCTATCTGGCTTATTTCACTTAACATAATTCCCTCAAGGTCCATCCGTGTTGGTGTGAATGGGACGATTTTTTCTTTTTTATGGCTGAGTAGTATTCCATTGTGTGTATATATATATATATATATATATATATATATATACACCATATCTTCTTTATCCAATCATCAGTTGCTGGACACTTAGGTTGCTTCCACGTCTTGGCTATTGTAAATAATGCTGCGATGAACATAGGGGTGCATGTGACTTTTGGAATTGCTGACTTCAAGTTCTTTGGATAGATACCCAGTAGTGGGATGGCTGGGTCATATGGTATTTCTATTTTTAATTTTTTGAGAAATCTCCATACTGTTTTCCATAGTGGCTGCACCAGTTTGCATTCCCACCAGCAGTGTGTGAGGGTTCCTTTTTCTCCACAACCCCTCCAACATTTGTTACTTTTTGTTTTGGTTATTTTTGCCATTCTAATGGGTGTAAGGTGATATCTTAGTGTAGTTTTCATTTGCATTTCCCTGACGATCAGTGATGATGAACATCTTTTCGTGTGCCTATTTGCCATCACATTTGTGTCTTAATGACTGACATGATGTCAAGCCGAAGAGCTGACACAGGCTGTCTGGTGGAATTCCAGAAATCAGCATGTGGGTAAGGATGATTTGGAGGGTTGGAATAATGGGGTCTGCCTAGTGCTTCCAAAATCTATGTGGGTAATCAGCAATTTAACATTCTCTGCTTGTGAAAAATGGAGCTTGATAGAGTCTGTGTACAAGAAGACTCAAAAATTGCTCCAAAATTCTTCTGTGATTTCATATCCAGGGGTCCCTTCAATGCTGCTCCATTGATTTCTGACTCTGGTTTGCAGCAAATGCCATATGACCTCATCGCTCTAAGTTATAGGGCCAGCGTCTATCTCAGCACTTCAAGAAAGCAGAATCACCAAAAGTTTGTCGCAAATTGTATAACAAGAACGGACTAAGAAAATACCTACATATTTATGCTTTTGCTCATTTCAGGTAGAAAGACACTAATTCTGTTTGAGAGATTACTTCATTTCCAACAGTGCTACATCTTACCTAAGAGATTTTTTTTTAGCATGCACTTTAGAATGACATGGAAATTACTTGGTTCTTAAAAAATAGCTCTACATAATGATTTATTAGAGCAAAGAATAATGTGATACTATTTCTTTTGGGAGAGAAAAAAGTATATTTTAAAGATATCGCATACAGCCTCCAAGTACAATGAACCTGCTGCAGAAATCGTAATCATGCTCCCTTCTAGTTTAAAGATCATTAAATTTGTCTTGCAATCAATTTGAAATAAACCACAAAACAATACTGAATAGAACTGACTATAACTTAAGAAAAACTTGGCATCCCAAGTTAATAATAATAGGATTTATGAGAATGGGATGAAAAATGAGTCCTACTGTCTACAGTATGATTTACTTAGGACTTGGGCTTCTCAGTATTTTGAAGTTATAGGTAGCAGCTAAAGGGATTCTTTTTTTTTTGCTTTTTGGTGAGGAAGATTGGCCCTAAGCTTACATTTGTTGTTAATCTTCCTTTTTTTTTTTCTCCCCAAAGCCCCAGTACATAGCTGTATATCCTAGTTGTAAGTCATCCTGGTTCTTCTATGTGGGATGCTGCCTCAGCATGGCTTGATGACTGGTGCTAGGTCCGCACCCAGGATCCAAACCTGTGAACCCCAGGCCGCTGAAGTGGAGCATGCAAACTTAACCACTTGGCATGGGGCCGGCCCCAAGGACTCTTGATAAAGATGTTCTTTCCTTTTAAATGCATCTAAATATTATTCTATAACATATACTCCTAAATTTAATGTTGATTTTATTATAAATTTTATTTTCAGTTAAATATTTTTTGAGTGATATTTCCATTTGCTTTGGTTGATTGCAAGCAACAGAAACTGACCAGCTAAAAATAAATTGTTGGAAAATTGGGGGTAGCCCGTGGAATTGAAGGAAAAGCTGAAATACTCTGCTAGAGTTTTAAGTGTCGGTGTATAACATCCTTTTCCTTCTTGCAGAGTTTGGGAGCAGGCAAGAGGTGTGTACAGGATTAATAAAAATGAAGATTGAAAAATTACCTTGGTACCTAATAAAGCTGATTAGACAGTGTGGCTTTAAATCTGGGCTTACTAATCCAACATCCATGAACTAGACTTACACATGCAGACGTTGGCATGGCTGGGCAACTGCAGGCCTCCCTCACAAAGGCAGGATCCTCACCACATGGTGAAGAGCACACAGAATAGACACTCCCTGTGGGCAAGCAAAGCTCAAAAGAGGAAGTGGCTGACTTGGGCACATCCGGCTCCTGCCACAATCTCATCAATCAAATAACTCATTCCTGTAGAGAAGTGAGTAAAGGCATGGAGAGAGCCCAGAAACGAATGGAGGTTCCTCCGTATGGAAGCATGAGGCCGGGGAATCAGGACACTGTCTATTGAGTCCTGTGGGTTGTGCAGTGCACACCCTGGGCAGCTATAAGGTGCAGCCCCGTTAAATGGGTTCCCCTAATAAATTAAGCTTACGTGCAATCGCCAACCTGAGGAGACTTTTTTCCCCTCCACCTTTTCAAGAGAGTGCTGACTTTAACTACTTAGTTTCTCCCCAACACTAGCCCTTTAGAAAGGGTTCTGACATCATTAGACGGGTTCTTTAATGCTTTTAAATTGCAGACTTAGGAGTAAAGAGGGAACAAAGTCATACAAAGCCAAGAACATAAAGAGGAATTTGGGGAGAATTTGGGGAAAGTGGATGCTGGAGAAGCTGTGAGGCACGAAAAAAGTAGATGGGCTTCTGAATGAATTGTGATGTCTTTAGTTAGGATAGGAAATCAGGAGAAGGCGTTCTTAGGGGGTAGAGGGTACTGATTTCAGCTCTGTTTTCGCTTTGGGCAATTCAAATTCATCATTATTTTGGGGGGGGGTGTTAACAGCTGTATTGAGATATATAGCACACATACCATACAATTCACCCATTTAAAGTGTACAATTCAATGTATTTTAGCATATTCACAGAGTTGGGCAAATATCATCACAATTAATTTTAGACTATTTTCATTACCTCAAAGAGAAATCTTATACCCTTCAGGTATTAGTCCCCAAATCCCCCACTCTCCTCCCCCACCCCAGCTTTAAGCAACCACCAAAATGTTTTTTGTCTTTATAGATTAACCTGTCCTGGACATTTCATATAAATAGAACCATATAATATACTGTATTTTATGACTGGACTTTTTCACTTAGCCTATTTTCCAGGTTCATCCATGTTGTATGTGTCAGTATTTCATTCCTCTTTATGACCAAATAATATTCCATTGTATGGATATACCACATTTTGTTTATCCATTCATCTGTTGATGGACAATGAATTGTTTTCACATTTTGGCTACTATGAATAATGTTGCTATGATCATTCACATATGAGTATTTGTGTGGATATATGTTTTCGTTTCTCTTGGGTGGGTACATAGGAGTGGAATTGCTGGGTCTGTTTATCGGTTGGAGGAACTGCTAGACTGTTTTCCACAGTGGCTGCATCATTTTACAAACCCACGGCAATTTCTTCACATCCTCAACAACACTTGTCATCATTTGACTTTTGGATTATAGTCATCCTAGTGAGTGTGGTGTGATTTGCATTTCCCTGTTGACTAACAATGTCCAGCATCTTTTCACATGGTTATTAGCCATTTGTATGTCTTCTTTGGAAAAATGTCTACTCAGATCATTTGCCCATTTTTTAATTGAGTTATTTGTCTTTTTATTGTTGAGTTGTAAGAGTTCTTTATATATTCTAGATACAAGACCTTTATCAGATATATGATTTGCCAATATTTTCTCCCATTTTGTGCATTGTCTTTTTACTTTCTTGACAGTGTCTTTTGAAGCACGAAAGTTTTTAATTTTGATGAAGTCCAGTTTGTCTATTTTTGTCTTTTGTTAACCTATTTTGAAAACTAATCATGTATGTACAAATTATCTTCTTTTTTGTTTCTATTATGTACACTTTTTTGACATTTTGCCATTGCTGAAAAAATTACAATCTACATATGCATCCCACACCTTGATGAAAACTGCTGTTAGATCCACAGTGCCTCTTCCAAGCAATGTCATGTTATGATTAAAGAAATATAGTAGTGGAGTATTTCTCTTGGTCATCGTGACCCACTCTCAGTTATACCTTAATCTGACCCACGTGCTAGTTCTAGCGTATGAGTAGTGGATGTCTTCCTAACTTGCACTAAGTTCTAGCAGAAGTTCCTATCACTAGCACAGGCTCAAAATGGTTTTTATCTAGCATGAAATTTAAAAAAAAAAATCCTTGCACTTTTTCTTCTCTTCCTGAATTTGATGGCTATTTCAATTGAAGTGAATCAAATTGTATATTTGTTGCTAAAATCAATGTATTCTTTCACATCCTGGAAACTGAAATAGAAATGTTTATTTAGGCGTGTTAAGCCTCCGAGAACACAAGAATCCCCTTAATGAAGTCTTTCCAATCAGGAGTCTTACTTTGCTCTAAAAAGTGTGAAACATTCCACTTCCCAAAAGGTATTTTCAGAAGTTACTGCTGGCTGGGAAGAATTTAAATCAATACGCGATAGTATTCGTTTGTTTTATTTAAGCAATATTTTGAACTCAGAAACTGCTGCCTTTACAGAATTTCCAGTTACAAATCCGATCAGATTAGAACTATCTGGTGAAATTTAAACAAAGTAATTTGTGTGTGTGTGTGTGTTAGATTAGAAGGCTTTTTTAAATTTATTTTTATTTTTTATTGAGTTCATAATAGTTTACATCATTGTGAAATTTCAGTTGTACATTATTTCTTGTCTGTCACCACATAAGTGCTCCCCTTCACCCTCTGTGCCCACCCCCTGCCCCCTTCCCCTGGTAACCACTGAACTGTTCTCTCTGTCCATAAATTTGTTTATGTTCCACATATGAGTGAAATCACCTGGTGTTTGTCTTTCTCTCTCTGTCTGGCTTATTTCACTTAGCATAATTCCCTCTAGGTCCATCCATGTTGTTGCAAATGGGACAATTTTGTCTTTTTTTCTGGCCGAGTAGTATTCCGTTGTGTGTATATACCACATCTTCTTTATGCCATCATCAGTCAATGGGCACTTAGGTTGCTTCCATGTCCTGGCTATTGTGAATAATGCTGCAGTGAACACAGGGGTGCATATGTTACTTTGGATGGTTGATTTCAAGTTGTTTGGGTAGATACCCAGTAGTGGGATAGCTGGGTCATATGGTAGTTCTATTTGTAGTCTTTTGAGAAATCTCCATACTGTTTTCCACAGTGGCTGCAGCAGTTTGCATTCCCACCAGTAGTGTATGAGGGTTCCCTTTTCTCCACACCCTCTCCAACATGTGTTATTTTTAGTCTTAGTGATTATAGCCATTTTAACAGATGTTAGGTGGTATCTTAGTGTAGTTTTGATTTGCATTTCCCCGCTAATTAGTGGTGTTGAACATCTTTTCATGTGTTTATTGGCCATCTGTATATCTTCTTTGGAAAAATGTCTGTTCGTATCCTCTGCCCATTTTTTGATTGGACTGTTTGTTTTTTGTTGTTCAGTTGTGTGATTTCCATATACATTATGGAGATTAACCCCTTGTCGGATATATGATTTGCAAATATTTTCTCACAAGTGGTATGTTGTCTTTTTGTTTTGATCCTAGTTTCTTTTGCCGTGCAGAAACTCTTATGAAGTCCCACTTGTTTATTTTTTCTTTTTAAACAAAGTACTTTTAATCAATTTGAATTAAACTCGCATTATTCCTAACTCAGTGTAGGAAAGCTCATAACTCAATCTCTCTTTACTCACAAACCTGCCTATAAGAAGGTCTTATCCCTTCTTTTATGCGTGGGGAAATAGGTTTTAACTGGTGCACTTATTCAGAGCTTAGATGATTGCGTGGCTTTATTGGTATCTGTGTGAAGAAATGTGGTTCAGATTGTGAAACTAATGTTTTGTTTCAAAGTCTTCCAAAAGAATAGGATTTATCTCCTTTAGTATTGTTCACCTAGATTGGACACAACACAGTTCAGAGGGGCTAAAGCAGGCTATTGAAAATAGCACTTAGGCTGCCGTTCCCAAATCTGGCTGCTCATCTGAATCAGCTGAGCAGCCTATAACAGCTGGGCTCTGGCAGGTGAGTTGCTCGCTTAGGTAACAAGGACAAGACTCTACAATGGCTTGGCTGCTGGAGCAGCAGCTCAGACTGGAAAACCAGAAGACGTGAAGTATTAAAGGCGTAACGAACAGCTGCACCCTAAATGGTGGCTTCTGGAATGGTGGGTGTTAGAAGCCATATAAGATGCCTGTGAGGACCAGCTGGTGAGAGAAGGATGTGCTTGTGCCTATTTCGAGGAGAACTGTAAAGACTTTTTGAATATATTTTAAAAATTTATTTATGATTATTTTTAAATGTACCACTCAAAGAGGAAGTTAGCTGATCTGCGCTGTTGTTTAAATTAAAATTTATGTAAATATTTAGTACAAGAGTGGTTTCCAAACCTTCTTCTTCATTAGAATCATCTGCAGAATTTTAAGATATACAGATTCCCAGGCCTCATCTCTTTTCCTGGCTCAGACTCTGAGGCTGGAGCCTGCAGACAGCTTTGTGAAAAAATGCTCCAGGTGGTTCTGAGTGGCACCTTCTGGAGTCTGCTTGTGGAACAGCCACAGGTGGAGGAAATCAAGTCCTTGCATTTTTGTATTCTTAATGAAATAACACTGAAAAGCTAGGAACCAAAATGCAGCTGGAATGAACCCGGCAGGAGTAGTTCTCAAAAACGTTTTTTAAGTTAGAAATCTTTGTTCAAAGAAATGTTAGCTTGCTCTGTTAACTGTGAGAACAACAAGCAGGTAACTGGAGCTACTCCAGCTGGGGGTGGTGTGGGAGGCAGGGGTACTCGCCATTAGCTGCATCCTCCCCTTGGCTAAGAGGGGCTGGAGGAGCCCCAGGCCTCTGAGAGGGCTTTTACAAATCTGTTTCATTTCATTCTCTCCCTCTACCTTGCCCACTGGAGATCTCCCAGTTTCTGTTAACATCACCGTCCTTCTTGCTCTCAGGAATGGGACACCCAGGAGTCAGGAGGCTGCCTGTTGGGGGACCTCTACTGTCCCCACCTTTTCTCCTTTGTTGTTTCTTGGGACGTAAAACCCATGATGCTCTAGACATGATCTTATTCCCAGACAGTAGGTCCTGGCTTGGGTTTTTAAGATTTTATTTATTTATTTTTTTAAGATTTTATTTTTTTCCTTTTTCTCCCCAAAGCCCCCCGGTACATAGTTGTATATTCTTTGTTGTGGGTCCTTCTAGTTGTGGCATGTGGGATGCCGTCCCCGCGTGGTCTGACGAGCAGTGCCATGTCCACACCCAGGACCTGGCTTGGGTTTTTAAAAATTTTTTTTATCGTGGTCTAAATAGTTTACAACATTGCGAAATTTCAGTTGTACAGTGATATTTGTCAAATACCATATAAATGTGCCTCTGCACCCCTTGTGCCCACCATCTCCCTCTTCCCCCTGGTAACCACTAAACTGTTCTCTTTGTTGATAAGTTTGTTTATATTCCACACATGAGTGAAATCATATAGTGTTTGTCTTTCTCTGTCTGGCTTATTTTGCTTAACATTATGCCCTCAAGGTCCATCCATGTGGTTGCAAATGGGCCAACTATGTCTTTTTTAATGGCTAAGTAGTACTCCATTATATTTATATGCCACATCTTCTTTATCCCATCATCAGTTGATGGATACTTGGGTTGCTTCCATGTTTTTGCTGTTGTGAATAATGCTGCGATGAACATAGGGCTACATAAGTCTCTTTGTATTGTTGCTTTCAAGTTCTTTGGATAAATACCCAGTAGTGGGATGGCTGGGTCTTATGGTAATTCTATTTTTAATTTTTTGAGAAATCTCCATACTGTTTTCCAAAGTGGCTGTGTTAGTTTGCATTCCCACCAGCAGTGGATGAGGGTTCCCTTTTCTCCACACCCTCTCCAACATTTATTATTTTTTGTCTTGGTGATTACAGCCATTCTAACGGGCATAAGATGATATCTAAGTGTAATTTTGATTTGCACCTTCCTGATGATCAGTGATGTTGAGCATCTTTTCATGTGCCTATTGGCCATCTGTATGTCTTCTTTGGAAAAATGTCTGTTCATATCCTCTGCCCACTTTTTGATTGGGTTGTTTCTTTTTTGGTAGTTCAGTTGTGTGAGCTCTTCATATATTATGGTGATTAACTCCTTATCAGATATATGATTTGCAAATATTTTCTCCTAGTTGATGGGTTGTCTTTTCATTTTGATCTTGGTTTACTTTGCCTTCCAGAAGCTCTTTAGTCTGGTGAAGTCTCACTTGTTTATTTTTTCTTTTGTTTCCCTTGTCATTGTATTTATAAAGATCCTTTTAAGGCTGATGTCAAAGAGTGTACTGCCTATATTTTCTTCCAGAAGTTTTATAGTTTCCAGTCTTCCCTTCAAGTGTTTGATCCATTTGGAGTCTATATTTGTGTATGGACAAAGATAGTGGTCTACTTTCATTCTTTTGCATGTGGCTGTCCCGTTTTCCCAGCACCATTTATTGAGGAGGCTTTCCTTTCTCCATTGTATGTTCTTGGCTTCTTTGACAAGGATTAGTTGTCCGTATGTATGTGTTTTTATTTCTGGGCCTTCAGTTCTGTTCCATTGCTCTGTGTGTCTGCTTTTGTAACAGTACAATGCTGTTTTGATCACTATAGCTTTGTAATATTGTTACCAAACGTGAAGTGAGTTCGCTCACCCGTTGTGCAGCAAGCCAATCTCTGACACCGGGTGTGGTGGAAGAAAGCAGGAATTTTATTTTTGCACAGCACTGAGCAGGGAGAGAGGGCAGCTAACGCTGAAATCCCAAACTCCCGGAAAGGTAAAAGGAAGGGTTTTCATTCGGGGCTTTAGGTAGGGGAGGGGGAGCATATGGCCTTGCTGGTTGGAGCTTTCCCACCAGCCTGTCTTTGGCTTCGAGACACTTGCAGAGAGGAGGGAGCGCATGACATTGCTGGTCAGCAGCTTTCCCACCAGTTCGTATCTCTTTGTGGGGAGGAGATGGTCCAGGTGCTTGTCCTTGATGGTGACTGTCTCCATGGAGGATAGCGGATTCTGGAGGCAGGAAGCCAGAGAGTAAGCAGGGAATGAGTGCTTTGGTTTTAACCGCATATATGCTGGGTTTAATGTGGGGAAACTGTTACCAGGGTCGGTATCAATATGTTTTGAAGTCAGGGATTGTGATGCCACCAGCTTTGTTCTTGTTTCTCAGGATTGCTTTGGCTATTCAGGGTCTTTTGTTGCCCCATATGGATTTTAGGATTCTTTGTTCTATTTCTGTGAAGAATGTCATTGGGATTCTGATTGGGATTGCATTGAATCTGTAGATTGCTTTAGGTAGTATGGCCATTTTAACTATGTTTATTCTTCCACCCCATGTGCATGGAATGTCTTTCCCATCTCTTTATGCCATTATCGATTTCTTTCAGTAATGTCTTATAGTTTTCCTTGTACAGGTCTTTCACTTCCTTGGCTAAATCTATTTCTAGATGTTTTATTCTTTTTGTTGCGATTGCAAGTGGGGTTGTATTCTTGAGTTCTTGTTCTGTTAGATCATTATTAGAGTATAGAAGTGCCACTGATTTTTGTACGTTGACTTTGTATCCTGAAACTTTGCTGTAGTTGGTGATTCTTTATAATACTTTTCTCATGGATTTTTTAGGGTTTTCTCTGTATAAAATCATGTTATCTGCAAAGCATGAGAGTTTCACTTCTTCATTGCCTATTTGGATACCTTTTTTTTTTTTCCTGCCGAATTCCTCTGGCCAAAACCTCCAGTACTATGTTGAATAAGAGTGGTGAGAGTGGGTACCCTTGTCTTGTTCCTGTTCTCAGCAGGATGGCTTTCAGTTTTTGCCCATTGAGTATGATGTTGGCTGTGGGTTTGTCGTATATGGCCTTTATTATGTTGAGGTACTTTCCTTCTATACCCATTTTATTGCAAGTTTTTATCGTGAACTGATGTTGAATCTTGTCAAATGCTTTCTCTGCATCTACAGAGATGATCATGTAGTTTTTGTTCTTCATTTTGTTAATGTGGTGTATCACATTAACTGATTTGTGGATGTTGAACCATCCCTATGTCCCTGGTATGAATTCCACTTGATCATGGTATATGATCTTTTTAATGTATTGCTGTATTCAGTTTGCCAATATTTGTTGAGGAATTTTGTATCCATGTTCATCAGTGATATTGGCCTATAATTTTCTGTCTTTGTGTTGTCCTTGTCTGGTTTGGGGATCAGGGTGATGTTGGCCTTGTAGAAGGTGTTAGGAATATTTCCATCTTCCTCAATTTTTTGGAATAGTTTGAGAAGAATAGGTAATAAATTGTCTTTGAATGTTTGGTAGAATTCTCTTGAGAAGTCATCTGGTCCTGGACTTTTATTTTTGGGGAGGTTTTTGGTAACTGTTTCAATCTCTTTACTTGTAATTGGTCTATTCAGATTCTCTATTTCTTCTTGACTCAGTTTTGGGAGGTTGTAAGAGTCTAAGAATTTATTCATTTCTTCTAGATTGTCTAGTTTGTTGGCATATAATTTTTCGTAATATTCTCTTATAAACTTTTGTATTTCTGGTGGTATTCGTTTAAATTCTCCTCTTTCATTTCTAATTTT